>NC_060142.1:62720362-63023392 GCF_021461385.2 Schistocerca piceifrons
CATACCCCACCAATGAAAAGGAAATTACTTGCTATAATCAAAGAACTGAAGCCCAAATTCTCTGTTGGTACTGACAATATCAGTGACTACACCTTGAAGAAATGTGCTCTCCTCATCCCGTTGCCAATATCTGTAACTGTTTACTATCAGAAGGGGTGTGTGTCGTCTATTGTTGACAATGGCCTTAATGGCCGAAAGCTTTATTTGTTATTTGTGACAGTATTTTTGTTGTGCCTATCTGTGACTCCACTCTATAGGTGAGTAGCAACTTTATCTTTTCATAATATTGTTACATTCCATCCTGAATTTTCCATTGTTTGATTTGAGAATTGTAAGAGACATAGAAAATGCTGCCTCAAGAAGCTCATGAAAGCCCTTATTTAAGAAACTTCATGTCCTTCCACTACCATGTCTCTATATTTTACAAGTAATAATATTTGTTAGGAAAATCGTAGAAAATAGCAACAATCTTTTATCAACTAAACTGGGGTATCCATCTGCACAACACAAGCAGAAAGCAGTATATACACATTCAACATGTATACACAGCACTAAAACAGAATGGACCACTGCAAACATGAAACAGACTATACAATAAGCTACCTAATAACATTAAAACAATAGACATTTCGAAATTTAAAACTGCTGTTCATAAATATTTATTGAAAATGTGTTGTTATAGTATAGAGAATATCTTGAAACATAAAAATTTATTGTCAAATATTAAAAAAAGAATGAATGAAATGCTAATCAAAAGTTTTATGTAAAAAAACTGATTGAAGTACTTGTGTTAAACATCAGGTATGAAAACTCAATTTTCAGTTGTGGTAATTTTAAGCCTAAATCAATATAAATATTCTTGTACATTTTAAAAATGTGTATTGTAAATCACAACAGCTTGTCCAGTATCATAGCACCTTGTACAACAAATGATTAGAAGGGTCAATAAAAAATAAAATTAAATGAAAAAATGAAATAAATCACTGCTGTCGCAGTGCACAGACACAACTGGAGTGTGTTTATTTTCCACAAAATGTGTTAACACTAAAATGGAATGCAGATATTAGTTGCTAATAAAACTGCACACATGAAGAGAATCTACATAAATATCCACACACCGCCTTGCACTGTTACTTGGAAAATAATTGTTAGTCATCCTGTATGATTGTTGTGGCTTTCTTCTCAGAAAGTCAGTACTCCCACCAACAGAACTGCTCACTCTTCAAGTATACACACAGAATAATTGACTACACCCACCCCAGCATTTCCAGTCCAATTCTCTTACGTGGGTAGACAAAATAATTTCACTGTGCTCATGTGTAAATAGTGAGGGGACCCAGTTTATTAAGTGAGTACTTATTTGCCTTAATTAAGAGTGAGAGTGGCTGAAAAGTGCATAATCTGTTAGTGTGACATTGTCAGTAACTGCTGCAATGTTGGCGAGACTGGAATACATGGATTGGTAAATATCAGTTATTTGAGAAAAGATGAGAAAGTTGATAGTTTCAGGGAAAAAAACACGGTGTTATTCATGCATCTTGCAGAAAAGAGTACTCCAGAGCTAAGCCAATTAAAAGATTTATAGGAGAGATTGTTTCAAAAGAACAGCCTTCAAACATTAGTTGGAGTCAAACATTCGTGTTCAGCTGAAGAAAAATTTGATTTTAAAACTAGCTGCCCAAACTAGCTGCCTTTTTTGTGTGAAGGCTATTGATGAAGAATTTTTTGATAAACAGAAGGAAAAAAAATGATGGCGAGAGGTTTACAGTGTTTGCTTCTTCAGTTATGAGAAAATAATTACAGTTCGTGCAGAGGTGAGGAAGAATTAATGGGGACACAGCATCCGAAGGCATATCTTCTCTATTGGGGATCTACACACTGGAGATGTAAGGTATCATGAAGGCTGATACAAAATGTTCTTTATAGGCTCAGCACCTAAATATAGGAAAAGTGGACGCCCTGACATTGAAGGAATTAATGTGTTAATGGAGGAAATATTCAGTAACATGAGGGAAATGATGACTGACAGTTCACCTTAGCCTTTAGACGAGTTGCTGGAGCATGTTTCAGAACATTACCTCATATAAAGACAGTCAAGAGCATAGTGAGAGAAAAGTATGGGTACTGCATTGTTTTTGAGCATGATCCACATCAGAAAAACTGTTGCGTGTTTCCGTAGTTCAGGTGAAAAAATTTTGAATGACACTTGGTACTCTTCAAAGTGCAAAGTTGAACAAGCAGAATGGGAAAGAATTGTAAAAGCAGCTGCAACTATAATCTAGAAAGACAATCAGCCAATGGTACATTATGACAAATTCTGTAGTGGGGCTGAGGAAATGGTACCTCATACACTCCATGTCTTCAGGGACTACATTTCAGTGAAGAAAAGGGCAAAACAGAAAATTGGAAAGAAGCTGACCTCTGCATCCCATGCCCTCATTGCTGCCATTTGCCCTCGATCATTCGTATCATCTATACGACATGCTGTTGATCTTCATTCACAGGAAGTTTGGATCAAAAACATTGATCAATCCACTTGCTGGTTTGGAATTCACTGGAATGTATTATGAAGCACAACAGCTGGAGCTATCAACTGCATACTGCACTGAAATGCCTGCACCAAGTGGAACATGTTGTCAATACACGGTATATTCGACAATGTTCATTTCAGCATCTGCACTTTTCACAGCATTGGGGGAAATCGCACCAGCCTCAGTTCTTCCACCATGTATAGAGATCCAGAAGCTTCAATCGGCTCCCTCTGCCACAGACGTAGGCCACCTGTGTGTGTTATGGAATTTCAGGTACTTGGACATAAGACAAACAATGCGTTATGGAAGATTGCTGTCCTTGATTTGAAAATGATGAGTCCCATTTCATCTGACATATTAACCCACCAAGCCAGATGTGCTGTGGATGTGAAGTAAGCGGCTCCAATCCATGCAATCCACTCTACAAGTGCCAGAAGTTCCTTAATGGAAGGTTGCACAGGATATTTACCAAGCACCTGAATATCAACAACACCTAAATAAACTCCGGTATGCTGCATTCGTTAAAAGCATCAACAAAGCCAAATCCAGACCTCGACTCATTGCCACCAACCACAGGAGCTTTGCACCACCACTCTTAAAATTTATTTACAGGTATATTAATTTCATTAATTTTCTATTTTTATGTAATGCTTTTTACAACTTCATTTCTTGCTACTTACAGATGTTTGGTTACTTATTTACAGATACAACTATGGCTCAATAACACCCTACTGCAGAGCAGGTAGGGATGGAACCGAGGAGAGTATGGATTGCTCCTATGCAATAACAAACAAAGACCCAGTAGCATCTGAAGCTGTACTGAACAACATCTTTTGCTGATATTCTACTGGGTGTGGTGGATGATATGGATGCCAAAAAGCCAGCATTACGTATTCCATTGTATGTGTATGAATGGAGCACTGTTACTTAATCTGCAAAATGAGATGGTGATAGTGATACAATTGTTAATTTTTGAAATGTACCGATTCAAGAAACAATGTTATTTTATAATTACTAATGCAGATTTTCCATTATTTCTGAAGTTTAATGGGTTTAAATATTAATTTTTTACAATTAAAACACTATTTTAATAATCTGCAATTTTTCCATTGCCTACATTGCAGAAATTACTAGCTCTCGAGAGAAAATGAATAGCATCTACTTTTTGGGGAAATTTAAAGTAGTTTAATTTTGTATTGGCAAACATTTTTATTGGAAGCTGCAGTTTTTTTAGTTATTCCAGAAAAATGTAAAAAGTTACCTTCAAAGGTCTCCCACCCCAACGTTCACACCCCACAGGTGAAGATTTTCACTATGTTGTTCATGACAGTCTCCCCTACTACTGCACAAAAATTTGTGACTAAGCGAATTTTCCCTCCTAATGGTCTACTCAACATTCTCTGCCAGTTTCTGGAATGATGAAAATATTCTCTCAGTGCCCAGATGACAGGCATCACTTATTCCAATGTGTGCCACAATATACAATTGGCTGCTCCCTGTTCCCACAATGGTTGCTGGAATAGCTTATTCAACAAGTTGAATGTCATTTCCACGCATATACAGGGTGTCCCATTTATCTTAACCACTCTAAATGACTGTTTGTTCAGATGCTAATTACAAAATGTTTCAAGCTCAAGCAAATGTTCTTTAGCTGTCCGGGGGACATCAATCAGCATGATTGCCTTCGTTGTAGCTTTGTTTTTTTACAAAGATATGAACAGTGGTATGACTTTTTTAAGTGGCACCCTGTATTTTTTATTTGGTAATTCATTTCCCCTCCTAAGGACATATTCAAAAATGTATCACAATATACCATTCACTGAAACACAAAGTTACTAATTACATAACATAACATTGACATTGACACTCCCAGCGCTTAGTGTAGTTACTCGGGATAATAGAACACATCCACATGCTGACGTTGACAGAGCACAAATGTAAAAATTAGTAAAATGCACACACATCATTCCATCAACCATCGTCAGCTGAAGAGTTGTGCGAGGAGAATGTACACCAACGAAGAGAAGATAGAAATGCTACTGATCTACGGGGAATGTAAGTTAGCAGAACAGTAATTGCAATACTGTTTTCTTATGTACGGGTACATTTAGTACAGTAGTTTAGTCCTTTTAAATACTGTCGTGTAGAGTAGGAATACAGTAAAGGCTGTCCTTCAAACAGACTGCATCGACATAACGTTTCTTTTATTATTGTTGTTGAAGGTAGGTGAAATGCTACACAGGCAGCGGAACTGTACAGAGAGCGATATCCTGACAAGAACCCACCTTCCCGATGGATGTTTTCTCGTCTTGTTGCGACGCTTCAGAAAATGGGAAGTTTCAACCCACGACAACGCAATTGTCGAAGCACTCGCACAGACGAAGCTGCCGAAGTTACTGTTCTTGCTTCTGTTGCTATGAATCCACATGTGAGCACACGACAGCTTGAATACGAGATAAGCATTCCTAAAACCAGTGTACATCATATTCTGACACATCACCAGTTCCGTCCTTACCATGAACACCTACATCAAGAATTACATGAGAATGATTTCCAGAATCGTGTACAGTTCTGTCAGTGAGCACAGCAGCAAATCCTCACCAACCCGAACTACTTCTCCAATCTTCCATTTACCAATGAATGTTCCTTCTCAAAGAAAGGACAGGTAAATACAAGGAACAGGCATTATTGGTCCAGCAACAACCCACAATGGCTTCGACAGGTGGAACATCAGCATCAATGGAGAGTTAACGTCTAGTGTGGGATGCTTGGTACTACAATTACTGGCCCTTAGTTCATCTATGGTAGTCTAAATGACACAGCGTATGCCAACTTCCTCAGACGAATTCTTCCTCCTTTTCTGGATGAAGTGCCGCTACGAACCACAATGCTTATGTGGTATCAACACGATGGATGTCCAGCACGTAATGCCTTGCGTACACGTCGAGTTCTGAACCGAAGGTATCCTGCCAGATGGATTGGTTGAGGAGTAACAGTTACTTGGCCTGCTAGGTCTCCTGATTTAAATCCTCTGGACTTTTTTCTTTGGGGATGCATTAAAGAGGTTGTCTATTGCAATATTCCAACAACTCCAGAAGACGTGCAGCAATATATCGTGCTTGCTTGTAATTCTCTTCAGCAGGCAACACTGGAAGCAGTAAATAATACTTTCATTCAATGAGTGCACCAGTGTATCGGTGTCCAGGGTCACCACTTTGAGCACCTTTGAATGTTCTGCCCCTGGACGATGATACAGGAGAGTCAATGTCAATTTTCTGTTATGTTTTTACTTGGCTTTCATTTGTTTTCTGACAACTCCAGCATGTGGATGAGTTTGTGATCCAGGGCTCAAAGTCAATGTTGTGTTATGTAATTAATAACGTTGTATTTGTTGTGTTTCAGTGAATGGTACACTGTGATACAATTTTGAATAGGTCTTTAGGAGAGGAAATGAATTACCAAATAAAAAATACAGGTTGCCATTTTAAAAAGTCATAACGCTGTTCATATCTCTGTAAAAAAACAAAGCTACAAAGAAGGCAGTCATACTAACTGATGTCCCCCTGACAGCTAAAGAACATTTGATTGAAACATTTTGTAATTTGCATCTGGACAAACAGTTATTTAGGGTGGTCAAGATAAATGGGACACCCTGTATACTGAGTGCACAAGGAATCATTCATATCCATCATTTACCTCATGGATACTGTTATGTGTCATATGTTCAAACTGCCGTTGATTGTCATACACCTACCCATTTACAGCTTTTCCCCCTCCCCACATTGGTCACAGTAAACTTCCTAGCAGGTAAGTTATGTATCACACTGGCTCAATTTCAGTTTGGGACAGCACCCGAGTTTCCCAAGGTAGGTACCACTGATACGCCACTTGCAATTAAGTTTACACATAGTGATATATTCTGTATTACCTATAGAGGAGACTGTATCCACTGGAGTGGTTAGTACTTGATAATCACAAAAAAATTTTCATTACGGTCAAAGTATATCATGTAATGTACAATCCATCTTCAGATGCTTGCCACAATTGACACACTAGTAGAAAAGGTATTTCTTGTATATCCTTGTTACAAAAAAAGCCTGAACTACTACTTTTATAACACATACATCAATTTTTATATCTAAATCCATAAGTGCAACTACACTTCCTCTTCATTTTTATTACTTTATTTTTATGCTTTCTTAGGATAGTAACACTAAAGCTATTACATGTGTAAGATTTTTTTGTTGGTTTGCAGTTAGGAAACTTGGTGAACATGTCAAAGCTGTAAAAAAACAATATGATTGCAAAGACTTACTTTCATTATTTATTCCGGAACTGACATGCAATGGTATAAAACACGACTGGCAAGTGGGTAAAGAAGAGGCTTTCAGCTTATGACCTCCTTGTGCAGTTCCCTGCCATTTGAGGAAAATGTAATGTAACAGTACAAATATTTGCTTCTTAATATCATTTTTCCCACTAAGCAGGTCATAGGGTTATTGGAGGAAGTGTGGTGAATTAAAAATTCCTACAAGAGACTAATCTTCTTTCCCTTGTTTTCTCTACATAAAATGTAACTTGTAAAGTGACTCAAACAAAATGTCTGCAAATATTCTTTCAACCATCTGTAGATGCGTCTACTTGTTTAGCTAATGGACTGTGCAAGACAGTGAGATGTTACTACATTTGTGCCACCATTCTCTATTTTATTCTATTTGATTTAAGGATAAATTTAGTCCTAGCTTGTTTTGAGTATAGCCTGCAAAACACACACACACACACACACACACACACACACACACACACACACCTGAAATACTTAGGAAGATCTAGGGACACACTGCAAAATGCATTTGTCTTCAGCATCTAGAGAAAAAAATTGGCCCAATGCCATAAATCTGGATCTAAAAATGTTGATATTGGTGACTCAGTGCTTGATTTGTGACAGTACGTGCTGGTATGACAAACCGGTACCTGTGAAGGTCACAGCACCAGGACTCACTCTATTTTGTTACAATCAAGCATTGGGAAGTAAATATTGAACAAACTACACACCAAATGGAAGCATGGATTATGAACGTGCTTCACACAGCATCCAATGATTAGCTGTAGAAACAAATGATTCCACTTCCACTGGCACTGAAAGAGAATGTCACAGACTCCATTAAAATGATATATGAAGATTGTAGAGGAGGTTTTTACAATACATCTCCAACAGAGGCAGCTCAGTTCTTGGCAGAACAGAATGTGTAATATAAATGGTACAAAATGCATACAGTTAAGTAATCTGAATGCCTCCATACCTAAACCAAGGTAAAAGTAGACTTGTTTTGTAAATGGGTTCTAAAACAGTGTAGTGTGTAATTAAATATATTTGGGACAGTGATCCCACAAAGTGTGATTTTGGCAATCTAAGTGTTTTTGGTTACATAAAAATTGAAATACATTTGTTACCATAGCCTAGCAACTTGATTTTATACCTACATCTGATACTTGGCTACCCTTTTTTTTCCTTTTCTTTTCCTCATAGTAACACACTGTCTGAATCAGTGTCTATCTGCTCTAATTTGTTTTAACACTTAGATTTCCAATCAACTTTCAGCAGTTTCCTTTTTTTCATCTCCTCCAACTATTCAATTTTCCCTTATACAGGTATGGTAATGAATTATAAATGTTGGTAAACTATGTGGTAAGTTCCTTAGGCTAACAATGTACGGATGACGTGTTTAAACATATGTTACGACACTAGAGTGATAATATCAGTTCAAATGAATGAGCACATTCCCAAGCTTCAAAGTGCAAACTGAGTTTGAACGAGTAACATCTTCAACTGATTATCATTCATGCAAGTCAAACTTACTGGTATACACAGCTATGGTCTTCACGGACACCCACCAAAGTTTGCTGCTGCAATGTGGTTTGCATAGTGGAATGTTTAGTAAAGCTTGCACATGTTGACAGGTTTATGCACTACTTCTGCTAGTTTCGAGTTTGATTCAGGTTTTGAGTGTAGTTTACAGATCAATTTGGCTCAGTAAACACCTCACTATGTGGTAACATTTTCTGTAACATTTACCTAAAAGGAACATGTATATCATAGTTGATAAGATGTTTTGTGAATCATGATACCAAAATATGCTGAGTTCCTATGAATGAAAAATGAGCAGTTACTTAAGTTAAGAAAATTTATGATGAGTTTGTCTTGAAGTTCAAATGTAAATTTTATATTTCTGTGTAATGTGTTGTTTGCTGTCATCAAAGAGGAACAAGCTTCTACTCAACAGATGGTAACAGACAGACAAAGATGATACTGAATGAATTTTCATTCTGAAGTGGAGTGTACACTGATTTGAAACTCCTTGCACATTAAAACTGAATTTTTGATTTTCGTAGCCAAGTGCTCTATTGACACAGCTATCAAAGCACGACACACAAACCTCTCTCACAGCTTTACATCCGCTGGCAACTCTTGTGCCTGCCAAACTTCACCTGAGAGTGCAAGTTCCACAACATATGCAGAATTGTGAAGTTTGTAAAGCAGGAGAGGTACTGGAGGGTGTAAAGCTGTACGGTATTTAGATAGATGAGTTGGTACAGCACTTGCCGGTGAAAGGGAGAGGTCACCGGCTCAAGTCGCCGTCTGGCACACAGTTTTATTCCACCAGGGTGTTTCAAAGTTGACACATCTAGCTGTTATATCATAGGGCCCTTCATATAACAAAACAGCGAACTGTCTGTAAAAATTAGACTAGGAATTAGGTATGGAAGTTACACAGTGACCTTATGTCACAAGATCTGCAGCAACAGCAGAAGATTGAGAACAACATACTCTGATTAGTCTAATTTTCTCTATTTTGGAAGATCGTGGAACATTTAGGTGTGCACTTTTTACTGCTGTATACCTACAACCACCAGCTGTAAATGAGACTTTTTTAATCTCTTGTTACTGTAGTTTCCATTTGAAGATTCATTTTCTTACAGCTTATCTATACATGTCAAATCATTATGTTAAGATGAAATAAAGATGAGTGGTTGTCTTTCTCATTAAAAAATCCACTTGCACAATAAATATATATTTCTTTATTTGCCGTAAATATAAAGGTCATGGGCATAATTTGTACTTCATTTGGTACAGAACAATCCATATAAAAGATGCTACGCTGTACCTCTTGTCTGCTCAGCCTTTTGTTGTTCTTTTATCAGATTCCAGTAGAAGCCCCTCTTTTTCACCAGAGAACTGTGAGTACCAGTCTGAAAAAATAAAAAATAAATAAATAAATATAAAAAATGGAAAGTTTCCATCTATATTAAATTACCACAGTACATAGCGAACACATGGATCTTGACAATGAGATCTGGTATGCAAGTATTTCTTGACTAACAGCAAACAGAGAACACTACAAATTTCTGTACTCTTACCTTTCCAAGTCTGTCAGTTTACCAAAACATCAGTAAAATATCCTCCTCCTCCCCCCCCCCCCCCCCACCCCCACTCAGTCATATATATGACATTTCAGAGTTACCACACACAACATTTCAAATAGGTTAGAGTTCTAGATATCACACACTATGGAATTGACAGCTTTGACTAATTCTACCCATAAATGTGTTGCTTTTGTCTGAATATTATGTGACAATTTGAAGATACATAATGATTTTTCTCTGGTAAACCCTGTCTGACAAATTCTCCAGATTATCTAAGGCAAAACTAATAACAACAATATGGAAAGGATAGATTGCTACTAACCATCTAGAGGTGGTGTTCAGTCATAGACACGCACAATAAAACAGACAGTTAAAATATTAAAGCTCTTTCGTGGCCACTGTTTTGATGATAAAATCTTCTGAGACATTAGCCTGTTTCATATTCTTCTTCAAACTTCTTCAATGACCACCATTTTGATCCCTCTGCTGGGATCTTCTTCAGAATTCCACCAGCATCCCTATATGGCTGAACACTACCAAAAGACAGTGTTATATTCATTTATAAAAGGCTGTTTTGCAGCACTTTGCACTTTGACAACTTGTGCAAATTGTCGTGTTCCGCGCCTCGCAGCATGGGAAAGAAGGGTGCGCAGAGGAAACCTGCCGCTACGAAGGGTCCTTCGGTTGTGCGACTCTCTGAGTCTGCCGACCATGCAAGGAAGCCCCGAGAAGACGAGTCGCGGCCTGTCCCCCCTTTGTACGTCAAGTGAAAAGGCGGGTGGGCAGCGCTGTTCGACACCATGACGAATTGCACTCGGAACGAGGTGGTCTACGAGTCTGTCGATACAGACTCTATGATCTGCGTTCGAGCCGCAAACGTGGCCGACCACAGGGCGATCAAGGTCGCATGGCCGACCACATCGTCAACACGCCGCCGGCGCGTGAGAAGGCACCTTCCGGAGGAAGGGTGAAGATGACCAAGGCACTCCTCAGGGGGTTGCCTTGGTGCTGTGATGAGGCAGCGGTCCGGGAAGGGCTGCTGCGAGCCAGGTTTGGTAATGCAGCCGCAAGGTTGCACAACTGGACCAACAGGAAGAGGGCGCCGCTCTATGCCGTGACCGTGCAAACGGTCGACGGCGGGAGCGACATCTTCGACCTGCGGAAGTTGCTGGGCTTCCCGGTTACGACGGAGGCTCTCCCGACCGCCATGGACCCTCAGCCCCAGTGCTTCAGGTGCCAGGGCGAGGGTCATCTTCCGAAGCACTGCCGCAACGCGGCGCGGTGCGTCAAGTGCTCAGGTGAGCACGACAGCCGCGCCTGCGACCGCGTCAGCAACGCTCTGCTGACTTGTGTCCGGTGTGACGGCCCGCACGTCACCAGTTGGCGCGGTTTTGCAGCTTTCTCAAGCCGCAACCGGGCCGGGGGCCGCACCGACGCAGCAGCAGAAGAGAAGACATCGTCGGAAACGGCGTAGGGCGCAGAACAGCCCAGCGCAGCTGAGGGACGGCGCAGCAGCAGATCCACCTGCCAGGGGCGGGGACGGCCGCTCGGAAACGGGCAGCCAGGACGCAGCTCGCTCTCCCGGGAAGAGATGTGACCTCGAACTCGGCAACGCCGTGAAGGAGGCCACAGCAGCCCTCAAAGCCGTCATGGCGGCGGAGAGGGCTGCCTTCGCAGCCGCCGTGGCTGCAGAGAAGGAAGAGGCCTTGAGGCAACTGCGTGCAGTCTTCGCCCAAGGCCTCAGCGCAGTCGTACCTGCGAACACTCCTGCGACCTCGCAGAAGGACGTTCGCGCGCCTATCCCAGCTTTTGTTCCAGCAGCACAGCAGGTGAGAGGCGCAAAGAAGACAAGCGCCGCCCCAGCGGAACCGGTGGCGACGCAGACGACTCCGGGAGCGACCCTCATCACGCGAGCGAACGGCGTGCATCTCTCCGACGCTGAAGCGGCGCGGATCACTGCGGAGCAGCTCACAGCTACAATGCAGAGGGGCTGCGCCGTGCAGTAGAGGAGGACGCTGTACGGTAGTCGATCGCCGCCATTCTGCGCCAGCCTGATGAAGCTGCACCAAGTCACCGACGACAAGGCGCAGCAGAGGGCCTAACAGCAGCGCATGCGTTGCTGCGCCGAACTTTTATGTTACAGGGAGGAAGCCACTGCGGCCGGCCCAGGAGACTACAAGTGAGCCCAGCCGCAGCACCGGACTGACCCAGCTAACGACCACGCAGTACATAGGTAACGTCGCACAATACCTCACGCTAACCACCCCTCACCTTGCATGCTCTGTCGCAGCTAGCAAGCCGCTACTGCCCTTACTACCCGTCCTACTGTCGCAGAGGTTTTTTTCCCTTGGCACTGGCCTTGGCACTTTTTTTCCTCTGCTCTTACAACCGCTACCCTTCAATCGTTTTCGACCACTTCTATCTCCTGATGGACCATGTTAATGAGTAGTCTTACCTAGACGCATGGATAACATCACAGCCTGCATCCTGTGACGCCTGATTCAAAACTAACATGCTTACGGAGGTGACAGTAGAACTTTTGTGTTGGTCACCACGTTGGTGCGGGCGTGGACGGGCCCCATCCTTAGTAAAAAAAACCACTTTTTTTAGAGAATGAGAGTTAATAGCTAAACTATCTTCAGGCTGCTATTGGTGGGCCATTGTCATTGAGTAACTACTAAAGCAGATAAAGATACATGTTTGTTACTACAATCAGAAGAATACTATAAGGGCAACATTCTCAAGTCAATACAAAATAAGACTTGTTATGACCTACAACGGATGTGTCTGACCACCACCTCACTGCACGAATCCATGAAGTGACATACAGTCATGGCAAAGTATATATCGGGAAGAGCAATATTTAAGACAAAATGTAAAATCAGTGGTAGTGGAGCACCAAGATGATGATGATGATGATGATGATGATGATTATGATTGGTTTGTGGGGCACTCAACTGCGCAGTTATCAGCGCCCGTACAAATTCCCAACATTTGCACAGTCCAATCTCGCCACTTTCATGAATGATGATGAAATGATAAGGACAACACAAACACCCAGTCATCTCGAGGCATGTGAAAATTACTGACCCCACCAGGAATTGAACCCGGGACTCCATGCTCGGGAAGTGAGAACGCGCGCGACCGCGAGACCACAAGCTGCGGACTGGAGCACCAAGAGTAATGTGATCAGGTTGTCGATTATCAGAACATATCGTGCTAGGCAGAGAAAGTAACATTTGTAGAAGGAACATCCATGAAACAGTCAAAATATCTAAGCATGAGTTATGGGCTTCCGTCTTCGTTGGTGTTTGCTATCGCTGAAATAACACCCAGCCAAGGCAAATGAGGAACAATACCACATTTACTCGAATCTAAGCTGCACTTTTTTTCCAGTTTTTGTAATCCAAAAAACTGCCTGTGGCTTAGAATCCAGTGCAAAGTAAGCGGAAGTTCTGAAAAATGTTGGTAGGTGTCGCCACAACTAACTTCTGACGTCGAATATATGTAGCGCTACACAGGCACGATTTGCAGGCACAACGACGAATACTGGCACCAATATATCTGCGTCAGTAAATAAACTAAAAAGGTAGAAGACAAGACAAGCTTAAATGCATGTACACAGACTGGCTTTCGAAAAGCGACTGACAACTGACACCAATAGGACATGTAAAACGTGGAAGTTTGTCGCAAGTGTGCCAATGGATTTATGATGCATGGAAGTGTGTCCCAAATCAGACTGTACAACAAGCATTACAAAAAATGTTCGATATCCAGTGCACTAGGTGGTACAGAGGACGATGCTCTGTATGAAGAAATGAGCAACAAAGAATCGAGTGATAGTGATTCAGAATCATGACTGATATTTTAAACATTTCATATAAGATGTATTACAAATCTAATAAAATTTTGTTTTAAATTCCAGCCTTTAATTTCTAAGTTCTTTTCATTCTTATTTTATAAGTGTTGCTACTCTGCATTGCACAGGACAGAAAAGCGTGGAGAGTTGCATCAAACCAGTCTATGGACTGAAGACAACAACAACACACTCTGCATTTCAAGTCATCACTAAAAATCTACTACAAAAATCCGACTGGCAAGACTATTTGGGATGTATGTCAATATGGTCAACTCTACATTCTGAATTTTTTCCTACCAGTGACAAGAGATCGTTGCTAATAGGAACTTTTATGAATCCTGAATCACATGCAGTATTCTCTTCACCATAAGAATAATACAAATGTATACATTATGCCATGTATTCTTTCTTCTTTGCTGCAATCTCATTTAAATCGTGGCTGCTGGATAAACTACGAAACTAGAGTGAGACAACAGCAAATGCGGGAGAATATACATATCACGTCATGTTTATATTTGTATTATTCTTATGCTGAATAGTGATACAGTCAGAAATGAAGCACGGTAACTGACCAAATTTTTAAATCTAAGATGACTCTAATTTCTGTGCAGAATGTAATGTACTACAGAGGCGTCTGCAAAGATTTTCA
Organism: Schistocerca piceifrons; assembly: GCF_021461385.2. NCBI lineage: Eukaryota > Metazoa > Arthropoda > Insecta > Orthoptera > Acrididae > Schistocerca > Schistocerca piceifrons. Next base: position 62,734,827 of record NC_060142.1, read on the forward strand.
AACGGAGAAAAATTTTCGCGAAACTCTCGTTCAGAACATTTTCTATCATATTCAATCTGTTATTTGATTCTTGTTGATCATTATCAAAGAAAGCAGCAGTGTAAGTAACAACAAATAGCAGTCTCTTGCCATTATTTCACTAATGATACACATCCTCTTTATTTTTATTATTATTATTATTGCAAGTGGCGGTAGCGCGCACAAAAGCAAGGCATGCCACGAGTGGTAACAGGTTGTAAACACTCATTATCAGAATGTGACAAACAATGCATGACATAGTACAATTATGCATTTTCAGCTTAGAGTGACATAAACACCTATAACAAAAATAACAGCAATTATCAGATCAAAGCAAGATAAGCAATCGATTATAGCCAGACGAAGCACGTGAAAAAGCAAGGGTACCCATATAAATATGGATGGAGCACCTGACGCACAGCAATGGCTACCTGGTAAAGCTTAACTGCTCAGCTTACGACTTGAACCAAGCTACTGTAGCTGTATCTTCATCCACTCGACCTAAATTGTGTCTCATGTTACAATGGATCAACTTTATTTCGATTTGGAGGTGTGGTGTAAAACTTTTCTCTCCCCTTGATTTTTGAGTCTCAAATTTCAGGTGTGGCTTAGATTTGGGAAATTTTTTTCCCTTGATTTTGAGTCTCATTTTTCAGGTGCGGCTTAGATTCGAGTGTGGTTTAAATTCGAGTAAATATGGTAACAGCTACCAGAAAACAGCCAAGGCAGCACAACAATGATATTTTTGATCCCCCCTGTCTTTCAGCATCTGCTTTGAGTAGTTATCCAAAGATGAACTCTCGCCAATAGCAGAAAGAAAATTTTTACCCAGTAACACCATTTCTCCAAAAAGGGGGAAAATAGGCTCTTATAAGTAAATGCAACACCGTGTTTTGACAGCGTTCAGCTGTCTATGGACACCAGTGGCATGCTGAACAGGTTGCAGCAGAGGGGTCGAAGTGTCAATCATTGAAGAATTTTTAAGAACATGACATGCCCTAATGATTCAGAAGATTTCATCATTAATTTAAATGATTTTTCATGATTCATGCAGGAGACAGTTTCTGTACTTTAATAAAGTTTCAGATCAGATTATGGAATCAGAAAAGCAACAACAGGCAAGTTATATCAATCCACAAAATAAGACATACCTCTACAATGACACCATCATTCAGAACAACTATAACATCAGCATTCTGAACCGTGCTCAGCCTGTGAGCAATTATCAGCACAGTCCGACCTCGAGTCACATTATCTAATGCTTTTTGGACAAGTTGCTCTGAACTTGCATCTAGAGCACTGAAAGAAAAAGATAGTCAATGTACAATTAAATGTGATAGGAAATAATATACCACATTCACATCAAGAATGAATACAATCCAGCATAAATAAAGGCAAAGCAGAATACGTGGTTTCAGAAATTCACAGGTCCTATACTGTTATGATTTTAGCACAATTAAATAAGAATGACACGATGTCTGCACCAAAGGATATGCAATTACACATGGATGCTACTGTTGTTATTGTTCAGCACTGAAGCACAAAAAGAATTCCCAACCTAAGTTAAATTTGTGAAAGTTTCTTCCAACCACATAGATGTGACACATAAAGTAAGTCAATCATTTCAGCAAACATTACTATTAATCCTTGTTAAGGCAATGGGATAAACTGTTTGGTACAGTATCAGTATATCCTCTATGAACTACAGGATTTATTTTCTAAGCTATAATCAATATTAATTCCACAAAGACTGGCGCAGGATTTGAAAGTCTGTCCATTGGCAGAGTTCGCTGCAGTAAAATTTGATCTTGATTGGCCTATGCAGTCTTATTTTACACTAAGTCGCAATTGGAAGCAGAAATAAATTAATTTATAAATGATTTGGTTTAACTGGCACCCAGATATTCCAGCAAAGGAAATGGAAATAACTCCCTGTTGGATATACAACCACATAGAGGAAGTGTAGAGTGGTAGACATGTGCATTTAAAAGTAGACTGTTGGGAACAGCTTTCAGACAAAATCCTTCATCATATGAGAGAGAACACACACACACACACACACACACACACACACGACTCTCTCTCTCTCTCTCTCTCTCTCTCTCTCTCTCTCTCTGTGTGTGTGTGTGTGTGTGTGTGTGTTATCTGATGGACTGTTTTCAACAATCTATTTTTAAATGTACCTGTTTGTCATTCTACACCACCTATATTCATATTGAAGTTCCACAAACACGTTAAAATGGTTTATACAATTTTAGAATGTGGAAATCTGAATCATAAATGCACAAGCATTTGCAAATGTGGATATTATTTTGCTCATCTATATAAGTCTCTAATCATTGTTGTTGTTGTCGTCATTGTACATTTCTGCATTCCAATTTAGACACTAATGAACAAAGCAAAAGTAATTAATCCCTTGTCTGTATACAGCTGTAGGTGCCTAAGAAGGTTTGCAAAACATGAATTTGACCTTTGTTTATCAAAACACTGAGCAGATGTGCAGAAGCAAGTAAGGCTTCTGATATGTTGTGGAGATGTTTATCAAGCTTAAGCACATTGTAAGGGAACTGCTTCTTGCCAGCATGTAATGTCACACAATGGACAGGGTGTGTTGGTTGGTGGGGGGAAAAAAAAAAAAATCACACAATATCACATCTCCAAAACAATTGATGTATAACCCACAATTATTTCACAACATTCAACGTAGAATTTGTGAGATTAAATTCCTAGAGAATTTTTAGAGGTATTGTACTTCTTTTGTACATTTTACTGGCAGTGTAAACAACAGCTACAAACTTGAATCTAGCAAGGTACATAGGTTTCAATATGGAAGAAAGAAAAAAAAAAAGAACTGGCCCTAAATGTCATTTATCAATGTTTTCAGTATTTTCCAAGCTATATCGAAAAACAGAATTTTGCACTACGAATATGTGATAGACTAACTGCCACTTAGAACTTAGATTTTTTTGGGACCATTTTCAGTTTGGATATTCGGAAAGTTATACCAGTTTTTGTAATTCTGTCATCTGTCAGTCTAACAACATATCTGACACTCATCGCTTCTTTCATGTCTGGCACTGTCTTTCACGTGAAAAACACAAAGTGCATTATTCGGAATTGAACTGTACTCTGCCCTTTAATTAGTTGAGTAAACCGGATTAAAAGTCAGAGGAAGCCATAAACATGCTACCTCTGATAGTACCACAGTGTCGTAAATCACTATGGTGTTTAAACAAACATTTGGGTTATTGGCAGCTTTACCTTTTATCTGTAATGCTTTGGGGTATAATGAATTTTAATTAAGCTCCGTTGTATGTTGAGGGTTGTGTTTCAGCACCTGTACTTCATTATATTAGAAATGTTTATAAGATCTGTTAGGATTGCAATTTTAATGATTCTCTGTGTGACTTGCATTAAGTGCTGTACCATCAAAGAGTAAAACAGGTGTTTTGTTCAGTTGTTCTGTTACGTCTTTCAGTTTAATAAAAACCATCTAATAGTTTTTAGCTTTACCTATGTTATTTTATCATAAGAAACTAAAATTACATCAGGTTATGGGCCCAGGTTTGTTTTAAGTAAACAGAATCTGCGATAAATGTCTGGCCCCAAGTGTACTCTCACATACAGTTAAGCCGAGATGGCAACTGAAGCAGAAAAATATCTTATTCCTTCATTCGACGGAACGAATTTCAACAACTGGAAATTCAGGATGGAAATTCTCCTTGAGGAACTGAACTATTACCATTTGTGCAAGCAAATTATCTCACGAAGGTGGAATTTGTCGATGGAGAGGAGAACACGCAGTGTGCCACAAAGGAAACACGACTGGCTGAAATGGCTAAACAAGATCGTAAAGTCTCATCTTGTTCAATGCATTGCCGACAGTCACTTGGAATACACGAAAGATAAGGTAACTTCTTTTGATTTATGGACCTATCTGTGCAATATGTTCGAGAGAAAAGGAAATGCTGGTCAACTTCTGTTGAGAAAAAAATTATTTAACACAACAAACGATTTGCTAGTTAACCACTTTCTGAAGTTTGATAAACTGATTTGTGATTTACGTTCGACTGGAGCTACTGTCGAAGAAAAGGACATAGTGTGCCATTTGCTTTTAACGATGCCTATAGAATACAACGTAGTGGTCACTGCAGTCGAAACACTCTCAATGAAAGACTTGATGCTGAGCTTCGTGAAAAATAGGCTACTGGACAAAGTTTCGAAGCGGAAGGGAGTCGTCAGGAAAAACAAAAATGATGATACACCGCCTCCTACAGCTTTTCAGACTCAATGGTATCCAAAAAAGGGTTCTTCAGACACCAGTAAAACAAGAAGTCAACAAGGAACTTCTTTCAACTTTACTTGTCACCACTGCGGGAAGCCAGGACACAAAAGGGCTAATTGTAGAGTTAAGATACCAAACAAGAACTCAGGAGGTGGTGGTGGTTAGTGTTTAACGTCTCGTCGACAACGAGGTCATTAGAGACGGAGCGCAAGCTCGGGTTAGGGAAGGATTGGGAAGGAAGTTGGCCGTGCCCTTTCAAAGGAACCATCCCGGCATTTGCCTGAAACGATTTAGGGAAATCACGGAAAACCTAAATCAGGATGGCTGGAGACGGGATTGAACCGTCGTCCTCCCGAATGCGAGTCCAGTGTGCTAACCACTGCGCCACCTCGCTCGGTACAAGAACTCAGGAATCAGCAACTCTGTGGTCGTAGCTAACATCAAAGAGGAAGATGGGTTTTGTTTTGCAGCATCAAATGAAGATCACTCAACGAACAACATAAATTGGTTCTTGGACTCTGGAGCAATGGAACATCTGATTAACAGTAATATATCTCTCACTAATTTAAGGAAACTGGAACAGTCAATTAAAGTCAGAGTAGTTAAGTCAGGCACTTTTCTTGAGGCTAAAGTAAAAGGAGAAATTAAAGTCACTAGTGTGGCAAAAGGAAAGGAAATTCAGATAACAATTAAAGATGTTTTGTCTGTGCCTGATCTTAACTATAATTTGCTGTCAGTTAAAAAACTGGAAATGAATGGTTTTAGTATCACATTTGAAAAGACTCAAGGTTCAATTTAAAGTGGAAAAGAAACTGTTGCCATTGCAAATAGGAATGAATCTCAGTTATATATTTTAAATTTTTTGCTACGAAAAGCCTTGTCAGCTGCTTCAACTGCAACTAATGTGAAACTGTGGCTTAGCAGATTAGGCCATTTGAGTTATGATAACATTAAATGCCTCCAGTCACAAGTTGATGGTATGGAACTGGACACTTCAACAGTCCCCACAGAACAATGTTCAAATTGTGTCGAAGAAAAACAATAACAGCTGCCATACAATCACAATAGGAAACATGCCACCAGATCTCTTCAGTTGATCCACAGTGATCTGTGTGGGCCAATTTCACCAGAGTCGTTCAACGGAAAGAAGTATGTGCTCATGTTCGTCGACGACTTGACACATTTCACAGTGGCCTATGTACTGGAATCGAAGTCAGGTAACTCGCTATCTGAAGACGTTTCACGCCATGGCTACAGCTAATTTGAACTTGAAGATTAGCAGATTGCACTGTGACAGTGGTCATGAATACACGTCAAATTAATTGAAACAGTTTTTTGAAGAACGGGGAATACAGTTTCAGTTTACAATCAGATATACTCTTCAGCAAAATGGTGTTTCAGAGCCAACGAACAGAACTATTATGAGAAAGCTCACTTAATGGTACTTCAGTATACATTAGATAAAATGTTCTGGCCAGAAGCTGTTCGTATTGCCATGAACCTGCTTAATAGAAATCCTACCGCGGCTTTGGAAGGAAAGGTGCCTGCAGCTTTTTGGTATAACGAGAAACCTAATTTGAGTAAGCTGAAAGTGTTCAGATGTATTACTTATCTACTGGTACCAAAGGAATCGAGAACAGGGAAATTTGAAGGCAAGTCCTTAAAATGCTATTTCACTGGTTACTATCCTAATGGCTACAGGCTTTGGTGTCCAGAGGAAGGAAAAATAGTCACAAGAAGGATCATTGTTTTCTACGAAGGAAGATTTGGCTTTGAAAATAAACCAGCTGAGGAATGGATCCCAGAATCTGTACAGGAATCATCCAAAAAGGATGATAATGAAGAAGACATTGTCGAAGAAGATGCCAAACCAAGTGATGGGCGCCGTGAAAGAATTCCCTTATCAGAACTGACCAGTGACAAAGAGGAAGCTGAAAATTTATCAGAAAAGAAAACTGTTCAGTGTTCTAGCAGTAAGAGGAACCCTCCTAAATATCTGAAAGACTATGCTGTTCTGGCACTCAATGCTGATTCCTTTGTGGATGATGTACCGAAAAGTTACCAGAAAATTTCGAATCGTGAAGATAAGGAATACTGGTATAAAGCCGTACAGGATGAAACTGACTCTATAAAGGAAAACAAGACTTGGACCTTTGTTAAATTACCACCTGTAAGGAAGACTATTGGCGGTAAGTGGGTGGGTGTTCAAATTAAAAAAGGACAAGGGTGGAAATATAAGACACAAGGCTAGACTTGTGGCAAAAGGATGTTCACAGAAAAGTGGATTTGACTACGATGAAACATATGCACCAGTGGCTCAACTTGCAACTGTTAGACTAATGCTAGTTATTGCAACCAACTAGGACTAGTTCTGGAACAATTTGATGTCACCAAAACTTTTCTTCATGGAGTACTCAAGGAGGAAATATACGTGACTATTCCTGAAGGAGTGGGTATTCCAGAAGAACTGAAAGACACAACTTGTTTGGTTTGCAGGTTACATAAATCTTTAAATGGCTTAAAGCAAGCATCACTAGCATGGAATCACTCTATTCATACCTTTCTTATGTCTCTACAATTCACTCTTTCAGAAGCAAATAAACATCTTTACTATATGATTTTAATGGAAGTTATCATTTATATTGTGCTCTATGTTGATGTCATTTTGATGGCAGGAAATAATAGAGAGGAAATTGACAGAGTGAAATTTACACTACTGGCCATTAAAATTGCTACACCAAGAAGAAATGCAGATGATAAACGGGTATTCATTGGACAAATATGTTATACTAGAACTGACGTGATTACATTTTCACGCAATTTGGTGCATAGATCCTGAGAAATCACTACCCAGAACAACCACCTCTGGCCATAATAACGGCCTTGATGCGCCTGGGCATTGAATCAAACAGAGCCTGGATGGCAAGTACAGGTACAGCTGCCAATGCAGCTTCAACACGATACCACAGTTCATCAAGAGTAGTGACTGGCGTATTGTGACAAGCCAGTTGTTCGGCCACCATTGACCAGACGTTTTCAATTGGTGAGATATCTGGAGGATGTGCTGGCCAGGGCAGCAGTCTAACATTTTCTGTATCCAGAAAGGCCTGTACAGGACCTGCAATACGCGGTTGTGCATTATCCTGCTGAAATGTAGGGTTTCGTATGGATCGCATGAAGGGTAGAGCCATGGGACATAACACATCTGAAATGTAATGTCCACTGTTCAAAGTGTCGTCAATGTGAACAAGAGGTGACCGAGACGTGTAAACAATGGCACCCCATACCATCACACCAGGTGATATACCAGTATGGCGATGATGAATACACGCTTCCAATGTGCGTTCACCGCAATGTGACCAAACACAGATGCGACCATCATGATGCCATAAACAGAACCTGGATTCGTCTGGAAAAATGACATTTTGCCATTCGTGCACCTAGGTTCGTCGTTGAGTACACCATCGCAGGCGCTCCTGTCTGTAATGCAGCGTCAAGGGTAACCGCAGCCATGGTCTCCGAGCTGATAGTCCATGCTGCTGCAAATGTCGTCAAACTGTTCGTGCAGATGGTTGTTGTCTTGCAAACGTTCCCATCTGTTGACTCAGGGATCGAGACGTTGCTGCACGATCCGTTACAGCCATGCGGATGCCTGTCACCTTGACTGCTAGTGATACAAGGCCGTTGGGATCCAGCACGGCATTCTGTATTACCCCCCTGAACCCACCGATTCCATATTCTGCTAACAGTCATTGGATCTCGACCAACGCGAGCAGCAATGTCGCGATATGATAAACCGCAATTGGGATAGGCTACAATCCGACCTTTATCAAAGTTGGAAACATGATGGTGCGCATTTCTCCTCCTTACACGAGGCATCACACCAACGTTTCACCAGACAACGGCGGTCAACTGCTGTTTGTGTATGAGAAATCGGTTTGAAACTTTCCTCATGTCAGCACTTTGTAGGTGTCGTCACCGGCACCAACCTTGTGTGAATGCTCTGAAAAGCTAATCATTTGCATATAAAAGCATCTTCTTCCTGTCGGTTAAATTTCGCGTCTGTAACACGTCATCTTCATGGTGTAGCAATTTTAATGGCCAGTAGACTAAATTAAAACAGAAGTTTAAAATAAAGGAATTGGGAGAACCACAATTATACTTGGTAATTGAGATTTCTATGAGCAACAGAAAAATGTATCTGAGCCAAACAACATATTTGAATAATTTGCTACAATGATTCAACATGCAAGATTGTAGTCCAGTCAAGAAGCCTATGGAAGTTAAACTGGAAATCAAGGAAGGAAAAATGATCCATAAGTCCTGCAGAGAGTTGATTGGATGTTTGATGTATGCAATGACAGCAACAAGACCTGATTTGTGTGCTGTGGTCAATTTCTTGAACAGATATCAAAACGATCCATCGGAACAACTCTCGAAAGCTTAAAAAGAGTCTTGAGATATATCAAAGGAACTGTCAATATGAGACTACGTTATCAAAAGGGGAATAAAGAAGTTCTTCTGGCCTATGCTGATGCAAACTGGAATAGAAAAGAAGATGCAAGATCTACCTCTGGTTATCTATTAAAATGTTTTGGAAACACCATCTGTTGGGCAACAAAGGAACAGACTAGTGTTGCTTTGTCTTCTACAGAGGCAGAATATGTAGCTCTGGCGACAGCTGCAGCTGAGTTACTCTGGATCATATATTTTCTGGGCGATATCCAAATTCCACTCCAGCTACCAATTCATATATTTGAGTATAATCAGTCCTGTATATGGTTACTGAAAACATGGGAACATCAACAGTTGAGACACATCAATGTTAAATATAGTTTTGTGTGTAAACTTCACCTCCACAGGATCATCACAGCCGAGCTTGTACATTCTGAGGACCAGATTGCAGATATTTTTACCAAAGGCTTACCAGCTCCTAGACTCATTACTTTGAGGAGCTTGTTGGGTTTACTTTAATTTTTGTTACTGTTAAATGTAAAATCATTTAATTGAGGATGGGTGTTAAGATTGCAATTTTAATGATTCTCTGTGTGATTTGCGCTAAGTGCTGCACCATGAAAGAGTAAAAAAGGCATTTTTGTTCAGTTGTTCTGTTACGCGTTTCAGTTTAATAAAAACTGTCTAATAGTTTTTAACTTTACATGTGTCATTTTATCGTAAGAAACTAAAGTTACATCAAGATCAGAGGGCTGATACTTCTCCAGTTTCACAGGCCTCTACCACAAATACAAAATGCTGCTTTAGCAAAATCACAACTAGGAAAGCTACAAGCAATAAAATGAAAAATTTTGCCATTCTGTAACCTCTAGCCTGGTTCTCACTTATTATCAGATTGATGTTTCACATGCGGTCTAATCCACAGAAGGTCTTTACAAACGCTGTAGAGAGTTGACAAAGTCAAGATAGTCTGTCTTTAAGAGTCATATTATGGGAAGAACCATTTCATCACATCACATCACGAAGGACTTGTAATAGAAATTTTATGTGCATCACCATCATGAAGCTGCAATGTGATTATATATAGCTGCCTCATTGAAATTATGAATTTTGTGTGCTTTACTATGGGCTGTCTGTATTATGTGCTGTGTGGTAAGTGCAATTTTACTTTACAAACTATCTACTTTATGGTAAGTAGACTACATTATGTGCTCTACAGTAACTACCTGCGACAGTGGTTAAAAGCTCAGTGATGAACAGCATACCTTGTGGCCTCATCAAGAATCAGTATTGAAGGGTTCTTCAACAAAGCCCGTGCAATGGCTATTCTCTGTTTTTGACCACCCGATACTGTGACACCTCTTTCTCCAACTACAGTCGAATACCCGTTTGGGAAGGCAGTGATGAATTCATCGGCATTTGCCATCTTTGCTGCAGCAATTACCTGCAAAATGTAAAAAGAATAAATAAGTATGTGGGAACAAAAATTAATGTACGCTTCTAAAGCCCATGTAAGTGTGCCATTTTCTTAATTATTGGTAGTAAGTATGACGGAGACAGCATAAGTCCTGCTATTTATGACATGCTTGCTGTTGATGTAGATTTAAACCCTAAGGTAGCTTTGTACCCAGAGACTAATAGTGTATCATGTGACCAACAGCAGCCTCTAATAACACTACAACCTTGGTGAAACGATGTCAATCTCCTATGTTTTTTCATAGACCACTCAGAGCCCTTCTCCTTTCACTTTAGTTAGTAACTTATTATCACCTTAAGTTCTCTGCTTAATACAAAGTAAGGTAAAAACAAAATCACCTACTAACAAAATTAGTTCATTACTTTTGAAATAATTTTGCCTCTTCTACTTCTTACACAATCATTGGTTCACTTTAATTTATAAGATGATTGTAATGATGGCATGTAAAATATGAAGTAATAAAGGGCAATGTGATCATTTGGGTGTGTAAGTGTGCATATTTTTGCTAGCAAAAGGCCAAGCACTCAAAAGCTAATGTAGATACTGTATTCTGTTGAAGAGTTTCTATGCACCATACATCAGCCAATTATAAGTAAGCTGTTCCTTTATAAGTAGTAAAGAAAGGTCCATAGTTAAATTATCCACTAGGTGAAGAAATCAGACTGTTTTTAAAAATAACCTCATGGTCTGTTGCATCAGGTCGTCCATATCGAATGTTCTCCATTACACTTGTTGCAAACAACACAGGCTCTTGGTTTATGAACCCTATAGCTTTACCACGCAGCCAAGAAGGATCCAGGTTGCGGATGTCCACACCATCAATTGAAATGCAACCTTTATCCACATCGTAAAACCTGGAAAATCAAATGTAAATTATTACAGCTGAATTTTTAAAACAAATTGCAGCAAAATTGACTTTGAGGACAGGGAAAAAAGAAAATGGAAAAACACACACAACAGAGACGAATGACAGAACGGAATAAATACACTTATCTCCCCAAAAATTTATTACACAACATGATGAGGAGTCAAAAGAAAACAAGAGTCAAATGAAAATCTTAAAAATGTAATAAGTAGAGACCAGATTGTATGCATTTGCATCTTGCATAAACATTTACATATTTGGCTTCTTTTTCATTGGTTATTGCATATTTTAACTAAAAACTAGTGACGATGCATACTTTCACACTATGTTTGTTATATTTTAAAAATTTAGACAGGCGGTCTCTAGCTCTATCTAGTTTTGATGTCTCACAGATTGACCACAACCTAGAACTGTGTGCAATTACTAACCAATAGACTGCTGCCTAGGGAAATCCTTACAGATGAGGAACAGGAACAGGCAGACAGAGTCAATGCTCCTGCGCACACATCGGCAACAAATTAAACTACGCAAGATTTTAGTTGCATGTTCATTGTTCCAGTTTAGCTTTCATTTACTTGTACACTGCTGAAAGTGTTTACAACATTTAGTGTGTAAGGTGTTGTGTGCCATGCCGCCCAAAAAAAGAACATCGTTTTGTGGATAGCTGACCATCCTGGGACATTTATGTATGACAGAATTGTTTCACATTATTGAGTTTGCAAGAAAAAGTTTCAAACAGACCAGCACGTCAAGACAAGTCTTCATCTCACAGGAATGAAGAAGAACGAACCACAACAACAACTTTCAACAACAGCAAGTTGCAGTAGCAGGGATTTGTCCAAAGATAAACAAAAAAGTTGGTTTAACATGGATCTATGTGAAGCATTAATTGCAAGCAATATTCCTCTTCACAAACTTACAAACCCTATCCTCAAAGGCTTCCTGCACAAATATTCCTTAAATAAAAATATACCAGATGAATCAACATTGCATAAAAATTGCGTATCGAAACTTTATGTAAATGTTCTGGAAGAAACACACAATGAACTCAAGGACAGCATTATCTGGATTTCTGTTGTCGAAACTGCAGAAACTTGTGGCTGTTACATCAAAAATTTAATTGTTGGTACTTTAAAAGAAGAGCCTCCTTCTTCCTATTTAGCGGTCTGCAGAGAACTTGAAAAAGTAAATCTACTATCACCAAATTTGTGAATGAGGGTATTAGAACAATATATCCAGAATCTTCTGCAGATGAAAGGGTGTTTATTTTTATTTCAGATGCTGTTCGCTACATGATCAAAGCAGGAAAAGTTCTGCAAGTATTTTATCCCAATTTGATTCATGTGACATGCTTTGCTCATGGAGTATTTCGTCTCGCTGAAGAAGTACAATCCACGTTTGTGAAGTAAATAAACTGATTTCATCCACAAAGAAAGTGTTTCTAAAGGCTCCTGCTCACATCAAGACCTACAAAGAAATACTACCAAATGTGCCTTTACCTCCCAAGCCAGTGGCAACTCGTTGGAGTACGTGGGTCGAAGTGGTTGTGTTTTACAGTGAACATTTCGAGGCCATTAGAGGGGTAGTAAACAACTTCAATAGTGCAGAGGCTTTGGTAGCTTGCCAGTACAAGCAAGCTTTTAATGATTCCGGTATTAAAAAAGACATTGCTTTGATTAGCACTCATTTTTCCCATATACCTGAGAGTATTAAAAAGCTTGTAACTCAAGGTTTGGTGTTGAATGAATCTATCCAGCTAATGAATAAAATTATTCTAGTGAACTTCTCATTGCCAGAGATATTCCCAAGAAAACTCAAGGAAAAGTTTGAAAGCATTTTAAACAATAATCCAGGCTTTGAACCCTTGTGTGAAAATGATAGTTTTGTTAATCGGACCGGTGAAGTTTTACCAGAAACAATAAGTGCCAACATAGCACCCAAATTCAAATACTGCCCCGTTACCTCAGCTGATGTAGAACGGTCCTGTTCTGCTTTTAAAAAATGTTTTGAGTGATCGAAGACTCAATCTTACTACCGAACATTTGGAACAGTAGAAAAATGTAAAATAAATTGTAAACTGTACATATTGACTGTTGTGCTGCAACTCACCCGTACCACATCTGCTTGTTACCGACAACAACAGCAATGAATGAACAATTGTTGAAACACTGTATGCATCCCCAATTTGCAAATTTTTAGAAAATAATCCCAGAAAGGCCCCCTTCCTAACCTCTACCAGAAAGTATTCAGAAAATGATATCAGTGTTCTAAATGTATCAATTTTTCGTGTGGCTGGCATTCTTCCTTGTAACTGATATGCACAGGTTTGACTTTGAGATGTAATGCACACAGTAACTACCATTTTTTTATTATTTGATCCTGCATACCTCGACACTCTTCATAAATTTTTAAGCATTTTTCATGGATATTTTCGTGCATATTTTGAGGTTTTTATGATGCATATAATCCAGTCTCTACTAATAAGCACTTGATTTTTGCTTGTATGTTGGCAGTACAGTTACCCCATGCTTCAAAGAATTTTCAAAGTATGGCTTCATACTGCTGACAAGCAAAATGCTCCCACTGCAGGTCACTGGAGTTTTGAAAGATACGTAGCAACTGGAAAAAAGTGCAGGTCATTCCCAAATTTTGAAGAAGGTTCTAAGAAAGATGCTCATAATTATGCTCACTGATGTTAATCTGTTGCAGAATTATGGAACATGTTTTATGCTCACATAGTATGTCTTTTTGGAAAATGAAAAACACCTGTACATAAAAATCAACATGGATTCACAAACAGAGATGTTGCGAAACTCAGCTCACTCTGTTCCTCCACGAGACCCGCAGCACTGTAGACATCAGTGCACAGGTTGATGGTTTCTTCCCTTAACTTCAGAAAGGCATTTGACACTGTCCCACACTACCATTTAATGAAAAAACATTAGTTTACTGAGCATCAGACAAAATTTGTGATTGGGTTCAACACTTCCTTGCAGAGAGAACGCAACATGTTGCTCTTAACAGAACAAAATTGATAGATGTAAAAGTAGTTTCAGCAGTACCCCAACTAATTGTGCCAGGACTGTTACGCTACATAAATGACATCGCACAAAATTTCCTAAGGTCCATAAGACTATTCGCAGATGGTGCAGGTGCCTACAAGAAGGTGGCATCGCAAGAAGACTGTAGCAATTTGCAAAAGGACCTGCAAAGAATTGACGAATGGTGCAGGGACAGGCAGTTGAGCCTAAATGTAAATTAGTTTAACATGCTGTGGATCTATAGGAGGAAAAAATCCACTACTGTATAACTTCACCATTGATGGCAAATTGCTGGAAACAGTATGTACCATAAAATGTCTAGGAGTAACCATATGGAGAGACCTTAAGTGGAATGAGCACATAAAATAAATAGCAGGAAAAGCACATGCTAGACAGATTCATAGGAAGGATCTTTAGGAAATTTGACCATCTACAAAAAAAAAGTGGTTTACAAAACACTTTTTCAAATATTTCTTGAGTGTTGCTCATCACTCTGGGACCCTTACCAGGTGGGACTGATAGAAGAGATAGGCAAGATCCTAGCCAGCTAAAGAGCATTACAGAGATGCTCATCAAACTCCAGCAGCAGATACTACAAGAGAGGCGTTGCGCGTAACAGTGAGTACACTGGGAAGAGTTAGGTAACATATTACTTCCTCCTATAAACATGTGAAATGACCACAATAAGAAAAGATGAGAAATTAGAGCTAATACAGAGCCTTAATGAAATCATTCTTCCCACAAATCATTTGTGAATGAAACAGGAAAGGGAAGATCAGACAGTGGTATCAGAAGTACCCTCTGCCACACACTGTCGGGTGGCTTGTGGAGTATAGATGTAGATGAAGATGTAGAAATACCATTTAAAAAAAATAGTCCACTTGCAACATGAAATGTCTTACATTTTCTAATCAGTGATGTTACAAAACCTATTGAAATCCATTAGCGAAATGAAGTCCAGTATGGTGACGGATGTTTACCACTGCAGCAAATGTATGTGTGGATTAGGAATTTCAGAGAGAGAATGACTTGTGTGGCAGATGCTCCCCATCTATAGTCCATTTAAAATTAGTCCCGACTTTTGATGATTGGCTCACTGGAGGAGACATGACGCCA
This sequence comes from Schistocerca piceifrons, assembly GCF_021461385.2. NCBI lineage: Eukaryota > Metazoa > Arthropoda > Insecta > Orthoptera > Acrididae > Schistocerca > Schistocerca piceifrons. The sequence goes on from NC_060142.1 coordinate 62,750,084, forward strand.
TTGCCCAGGTAACACCAATGGCGAGCCGGTTTTCCCTACCATGCCGCCAGCAGTTCAGCTGGTAACGCGGCACTGTTGCCTCGCCATGCATAAAGAGTACCACACGGTGTCACTCATTAGAGGCATCTATCTTCATTAGCTCTCATTGTAAAGTGATATTTTCTGGTGTTGAAGTGTTCTTCATTGTCATGTACCACAAACAAGTGTTTCATGTTGGCACTTCATTAATAACAACAGTGGAGTACATCTGAACAAGAGATCCACAGTAAAAGTGGTCATCCAAGAACACACTCACCAGTTGTGAACATAACGTTCTGTTGCAAAATATTCCTCCAAATTCAACAATAGTAACAGACAATGTGCAATGCCACTCTGTTGTGATTGATAAAACTCCAACAATGCAGCAGAGAAAATGGCTATTTAGCTTGTGTAAGGCGAAGTTAATGGAACTTGTAATACTGTACAAGCTAAAAACTCTACGCTACCAGGTCGTCAACAAAGCTAATGGTAAAGAGCATAGTGTAATCAGGCTTCCTCTGTATCATTCTCATTTAAATCCGACTGAGAATATATAGGCCCAGCTGAAAAATAATATAGCAAAACAACAAGAAATTCACTCTCAGTGCGATTGAAATACTGATAAAAGAAGTCATTGCAAATGTTTCATCAAAGGACCTGTCTCAAATTGTCAGCCCCAACATGAATGTAATTAAGGAGTCAGGGATTCATGAAAGATGGTGTCGAGCTTTGAGTAACATTTTACTTCTCTTGTTTCTGTCTTAACAATGGCTTCTTTTGCCTAAACACAGCAGAGTTTATACAGGAATACATCTTGCTAACATTCTAATACAGTTGAAATTGTGGAAGAATCCTAAACTAGTGTATTATTAAACTAGCAACTGAGGGTGAGACATATCAATAGTTATGAGAACACCCATTCTCAGTACAAAAATAAATGTGCAGCTTCTTTACTTATATTGTTGCAGAACCCATAGGAATTCTCATTTCATAGGCTATTGATGGTCCTTAAAAAATACATTATATAATTTTTCTAAATCTGTAGCTGCTTGAATATAGCGGTAGATATGGAAGTATCACGGGGTTCCTGGTTCAATTCGCGGCCAGGATGGGGATTTTCACTGCCCGGGGACTGGGTGTTTGTGCTGACATCATCATCATCATCATCATCATCATCATCATCTTCATCATCATCATCCGTGACAGTGGCTAGATTGGATTGCGTAAAAACTGGACTGTGTAAAAATAGGGACTTTCGTAAGTACGCCAATGACTGTGCAGTTGAGTGCCCCACAGACCAAACATCATCAGATATGGAAGTTTAGCATATTAATCATATGGCAAAATACTATTCACTTTGCGTGCTATCATTACCAAAATCTTGTTTTGATGTCAGATATTTCATTCTGGCTTTTCCACTGGTTAGTGCGTTTGTGGCGGAGCCGTTTACACACATTCCATTTTCTCGACACTGGAGGCAGACAGCGATATCCTTCGAGGTTTAAAAAATAATTTAATATGTTATCTAAATTTCAAATGCTGCAACATATGACCTAAAACACACCTAACGCAAATTCACAGTGGTCCCTATTTTGCACTTAAACTTTCCTTGCAATAGTTAAGCCAATACCGAAATATCACAATAGCTATGACAGTTAATGAAATGATAGGAAATTCATCATGAAGCTGACGAAAGAAGCTATAAGATGTGCAAGACTTAGAGTTTATTACCATATAGTTTCTTTAAAATCATTTGAGAAAGATCGCAGATCGGCTAGATTACTCATCCGACAGGTTACGAGCTCAGCAGACCCGGCGTTATCGTCGCCCGCTGACGCATTCAGCACACGCTGGCAACCATGCTTCCTTCCACCCACTCCGTACTGAACTGTCAAAAGTCACAACTAATTTTAAACACACTAAAGGTCAGGCACACTGCATTGTGACACCAGAGTTTGTTGCAACTGCTGAAGCTGTTTTGATTGATAACTGCTGAAGCTGTTTTGATTGATAACTGCTGTGTGGTGTTGGATGAAATAGCTGCAAATCTGAACTTCATGTCTTATTGTCTTCAAAGTGCGTGCCATGGCAACTCATTCCAATGCTAAAAGGTTAATGTGTTGATGTTTGAAGAACTTCAGTGGCATTCTGAAGCAGGAAGTCATGTCTTCCTTACAAGAATCATTACAGGAGATGAAACCTATGTTCACTATCAAAAACCCAAAATCATGAGAGCAAACAAGGAATGGTGCCATTCCTCACAACCAAAACCCAAGGAGTTCCATGTGCAGCCATCAGCAGGGAGAATTAAGCTGAGAGTTCTGGGATGAACGAAGTACTATCTTGGAACACTACACATGTAGGGGAAACACTATCACCAGTGGGCCATGTTCTGATTTGTTGAAGCTTGCAGTCAGATCAAACTTACATGGACATCTGACTGCAAGCATCATTTTGCTGCATGGTAATGCCTGACAACTTTCACATCTGCCATACCCACCAAACACCATCCTGAGTCATTACCACAAATTCGAATCATCAGCAAATGAAAGTGCAGTATGGTAAGTGATGTTTATAACTACAGCAAGTGTGTGTCAATGGAAATACCTGGCATGCCAATGACATTATCATAATGGGGTGTTTATCAATGCAGCAAGTGTATGTCAACAGAAACGCCCAGCATGGCAATGAACTTATCATAATGGAATTTTAAGCTCTGTACCCATACTTGCAGAAAATAAAATGAATTAAAGATGAGGAACAGAGTTTAAAATCCTACTGAGATAATATCAACACGATGACAGCCATTTTCCTCCATAACCGGCATTTTCCTCAAAGCTCTGCAACACATGCAGGAATGTATAATAATAAAAAAACTGAAGATGCCACAGTTGTGATGAAACATGTTTCAAGATTAAATGAAACAAAAATTGTGTTTTTGTAAGGAATTCTTTAATTCATTATTATAACATAATTATGCTATCAACAGTGGTGAATTATACATAATTTCTCTCAGAGGGCAATTCGGAAAGTAAGGTCTGATGGGTTGTGAAATGGCAATCATAAGGAAAATCTGATGAAGCTTTACACAAATGCGTTGGGCAGTGCCTCTAGTATGCCCATCGATCATGATGCGTTGTTCTTTTTAGTTCTGAGCACACAGTGAGCACGTGAAGATGCTTAGAACAATAGTGTCTCCTGCCAAGTATGAGGGCCTGGTGAGAGATTTCGCCTGATGTCATGCAGCCCACATGACATAGCTGTCATGTGTTTCCTTCTGCATGACAATTCTTGGCCGCATACTGCAGGGGCAATGAAGATGCTCTTGCACCGTTTTCAATGGGAAGTGTTTGATCACCCACAATAGAGTCCATAATTGACTCTCCCTGAGTTTCATCTCTGCTCAGATGAACCGCTGTCGCTGGCTATGAAGACAATGTTCTGGCACAGACAATGAGCGTAGAGAGTAGGCAGGAAGCACAGGCAACTACCTTCTATGATGTGCATATTGGAAAGTTGGTACAACACTATGACAAATGTCTAAATCAGAGTGGCGGCTATGTAGAGAAGTAGCTGGAAGGTGTAACTAATTGTTGCAAATAAAACATTTTTGATTTTCACAGTGGTTTCCATTTTGCGACCAATCGGACCTTACTTTCCAAATAGGCCTTGTATATGCTGACACCTTCATAATTGGAAAAACAATTAGGTTGCAGGTTTGATGTCTCCACATACACTCCTGGAAATGGAAAAAAGAACACATTGACACCGGTGTGTCAGACCCACCATACTTGCTCCGGACACTGCGAGAGGGCTGTACAAGCAATGATCACACGCACGGCACAGCGGACACGCCAGGAACCGCGGTGTTGGCCGTCGAATGGCGCTAGCTGCGCAGCATTTGTGCACCGCCGCCGTCAGTGTCAGCCAGTTTGCCGTGGCATACGGAGCTCCATCGCAGTCTTTAACACTGGTAGCATGCCGCGACAGCGTGGACGTGAACCGTATGTGCAGTTGACGGACTTTGAGCGAGGGCGTATAGTGGGCATGCGGGAGGCCGGGTGGACGTACCGCCGAATTGCTCAACACGTGGGGCGTGAGGTCTCCACAGTACATCGATGTTGTCGCCAGTGGTCGGCGGAAGGTGCACGTGCCCGTCGACCTGGGACAGGACCGCAGCGACGCACGGATGCACGCCAAGACCGTAGGATCCTACGCAGTGCCGTAGGGAACCGTACCGCCACTTCCCAGCAAATTAGGGACACTGTTGCTCCTGGGGTATCGGCAAGGACCATTCGCAACCGTCTCCATGAAGCTGGGCTACGGTCTCGCACACCGTTAGGCCGTCTTCCGCTCACGCCCCAACATCGTGCAGCCCGCCTCCAGTGGTGTCGCGACAGGCGTGAATGGAGGGACGAATGGAGACGTGTCGTCTTCAGCAATGAGAGTCGCTTCTGCCTTGGTGCCAATGATGGTCGTATGCGTGTTTGGCGCCGTGCAGGTGAGCGCCACAATCAGGACTGCATACGACCGAGGCACACAGGGCCAACACCCGGCATCATGGTGTGAGGAGTGATCTCCTACACTGGCCGTACACCACTGGTGATCGTCGAGGGGACACTGAATAGTGCACGGTACATCCAAACCGTCATCGAACCCATCGTTCTACCATTCCTAGACCGGCAAGGGAACTTGCTGTTCCAACAGGACAATGCACGTCCGCATGTATCCCGTGCCACCCAACGTGCTCTAGAAGGTGTAAGTCAACTACCCTGGCCAGCAAGATCTCCGGATCTGTCCCCCATTTTGAGCATGTTTGGGACTGGATGAAGCGTCGTCTCACGCGGTCTGCACGTCCAGCACGAACGCTGGTCCAACTGAGGCGCCAGGTGGAAATGGCATGGCAAGCCGTTCCACAGGACTACATCCAGCATCTCTACGATCGTCTCCATGGGAGAATAGCAGCCTGCATTGCTGCGAAAGGTGGATATACACTGTACTAGTGCCGACATTGTGCATGCTCTGTTGCCTGTGTATGTGCCTGTGGTTCTGTCAGTGTGATCATGTGATGTATCTGACCCCAGGAATGTGTCAATAAAGTTTCCCATTCCTGGGACAATGAATTCACGGTGTTCTTATTTCAATTTCCAGGAGTGTATGAAGTGTTTGAACAACATCTAGTTTTTTGCCTTTATGTAGGATACTAATGTTCATATTATCAATATGATGATTTGTTTTATGCAAGTGTGTAGCAAAGTGTAGTATTATTGTTTCTCAGTTGCACAATACATTCCTTAAATCTCAAATGGTCTGCCTGCTTGATCGTCTAAAGGCAACTATGGTCCAAACATTCCATTTTATATGCACCAGAAGGTACAGCTGCTTTGCTGTGTTGCTATTATGAGGTAAGTCCTTTCCAAGAATTTTCTCCCTTCTTTAAATTTACATAATATGGAATACCAATATTAGTGAGGAATAGAAAACTGACACAGTCACTAAATTCACCTTTCTAGTAGTGCTGCTACAGTGGATTTGCCACTACCTGATGAACCAACAATGGCAACAGTCTTTCCAGCAGGAAGTTCTAAATCAAAATGTTGAAGCACAATCTAAAAAATAAAAACATATGACAGACAGTTGTTAAGGACCAAATAAAGAACTCATCTCATTATTACATTTTCACTTAAATACAGTAACACAAAATATACCTGGGATGGTCTTGAAGGATAAGCAAATGTAACATCACGGAAAACTACATTGGCAAGAAGAGAATGGAAGGGTATATTCAAACCTCCAAATAATGGCATTGTTGGCTCCATATTCAGGTACTAGAAAAGAATGGATTTTAACATTGAAAACAAAAATCAACTCAATGGGAATAGCAAAGCAAAAGCTTTAGTGATGAATAAGTATTGGGTACATTACATATATGTAATTTTACCAGAAATTCTTACTACTTTCAAATTTCAAATGTGGAAAATATAATGTTTCACAACAGAATAAACCAAAATGAACAGTAGATAAAAGAAGATAACCTCAAAAACTCTGCCTCCAGCAGCTAGCCCACGAACCACTTGGCCAAACAGCAGTGACAGCTGTGTCAGAGATCGCTGAATTGTTTGTGCTGCCACAAGAAAAGCCATGAGATCTCCAGAGGATAGCTGCCCCAAAGACAACAAGTAGCCACCAGCACATAGGGTTGCCAGCACCACACCATTCAGGAAAATGTTCGTTCCTGCCTGAAATGAAATTCAATAACTTACTTGTCCCCCAAAAGTACTAACGAGGTCAGGCGTCTACTAATATGAGAAAAATATGAGAATGGAAAGTTCTTAGTGGAATATAAATAATTGTCTTTACTCCTTCCAATATGAGAAAAATACTTACTCATATACTCAAAGGCAGATTACTGGATCCCTTACCCACACTGTTACACCATGTAACTGAGGTGTAGAGCAGTTGACAGGCACATAAACAAGACGATGTCCACCTACAGAGTTTTGGCAGACCACAGTGTGCAGGCACTTCTGCTCTCCTTTGGTGAGGGGTTGTATCCCATGAAGTGGACACGGGGAGAAATGAGGTGGGGGGGGGGGGGGAGGGAGGGTTGCAAGAAAAGGGAAGTTGATGGCTGGGAAGGAGAGGCATGCAGGATAGGAATTTGCAAAAGTTACAGTACAACTGGTATATGATCTCACTCATCCCCCCACCCCCCCCCACCCCCACGCCCTCGGTCCCTTATGGTACAGAATGGAACTGGAACAGAATGTGCTGGGTGGGTGCATAAGACAGGTCCTATGCACAAGGATTTCCTCTATGTGGGTAGGCGTTGGTAGTAAGTGTGGCATAAGGATGGACTAGGATACTTCTTATATTGGGTGGGCAGCTGCATATCAGTTGGGGAGCGGTAGAATATATTTTAGGTAGGACATTCTTAATTTCCTGAAATGAAGATACCGTAAGTAGTCAAACTCTAAGCCCTGGCAAAGGATATACGTTCTTCCAGTCCCCCACACAATACAACCCCTCTCCTCACCCAATGTAACAGGTCAGGGCAGTGTAGCCACACAGGTGTGTCTGTTTCCTGTATCTAGCACTGAAGGAAAATGTCTGAAAGCTTCGCAACCTTCTCATCCTGGTTTACGAACATATCATTGATCACTTAATGTCTCAACTATATGGCAAGTTTTCTTTACTCCTTCCAGTTTACGAAGAATATTTATAATGGCTCTACATATACACTCTGCAAATTACTGAAGTGTGTACTTCTTACTGTGTCATATATTACGATTCCTCTACCACTAACAGGTGAAGTCTGGAAATCATGATAACTTACATTTGTCTGTGTGACCTGTTATTAGTTTCATTTTATCTTGACTGTCTCTAGAGTATTAATATGCAAGGGGAGGGGGGAATGTGAAATATTTCTAATTTCTGTTCTTAAAATTGGTTCTTGTAATTTTCAGAAAAATAGTTGGCATCTTTCTTAAAGTGTCTTACAGCTCAGATTTTTCAGCATTTCTGCCACACCCTGTGGTGAGACCCACAAGCTAGTGACCATTCACACTGCTCTTTTTTGTATACATTTGATGATATTACTGATCATAAATATTTTCCACAAATGTTTGAAATTTCTTTGTTGCTTTTATTCTTAGCCTGAACTAAAAGACACCATAAGTAAATTTTGGACATTTTTTCCATTTATAATCTGAAGCTTTTACCTTTCTTATAAAAAAAAAAAAAAAAAAAGAGTAATTTCACAGATAGTTATCTTCTTAACGATGCACTGATGCAGAGCTGTACAGTCACTACAATGATGTCAAATACAAACATTCCATATGTCTTCAAATAGTCATCTTCACCTAATCAGAAGCATATATTCAGCAATGAAACTCACATCAACCTTGATCTTTCTACGATGACACTGTTTGAACTTCAGTTTTATATTGTTGTATTTCACTATTAATTTCCATTATGTCATCCTCTATTGCATTCCCACACCTAGCTCTTCATCTCAGTTCTCCTCTTCTCCAGAGGAAATAAATATGTATACTAAAATATAAAAGGAAACCATATAGATTTAGATTTTGTGGGGGAACATGAAACATAGAATGAAAGAGCACAGAAAATGTGTTTACATGTTAATGAGATTATTAAAGCTCATGATAAGTGAGAAAAACTTGTTAGGGATAAATGCTGTGTTTCTTTGATTGATCTGTGGAGCAATTAATTTTGGCTTGATAAGTCTGAGGCCACAGAATTTTCAGTGGAGTATGTGATGATACTGGCAACAATGACCACCAAAAACATGTAGCAGATCACTAACAGAAGCAACACAGCTAATGTATATCATGCAAGAAAATTATTTGAGCTGAAATCTTATTTGTTGGACTTGTTTTTTGTGCACAATGTGACATTTTAATAAGCATTCAAATATTGTTTGTTATCGAGGCTTTGGTATATGCTTTGCTCTTAAGGACTTTTCTGTACTGGTCTCACAGGAAAACGTGTGTAGGCCTATTAAAAAAACAGTTATTTTGCTATTTGTAACATTGGTAAGAAGTGTCTTACTCATTGGAGGACTGATAACATTGTTTCTAGTAGAGACTTTGACTTATAGTGTTGATGTGCTACTGTCTCAATATCAGAATGTGACCTGAAGTCACGTACACACAGCTCGGTTGTGCAGGAGTCATCTTGCTCAGCACATTGCAGATGCCTTGCTGCACTTCTGTGTTATAGGTTCATTGTCACGTGGTTAGCATTGTACAGAAGGGACAGTGTGTCTAGAGTCTGCATCAGTTTCTTTTCTATCACTGAATAACTCAAAACCTACAGTTGCTATTGCCGTATAATATCATAGGTGTATAAAAATTGCATGGATTAATTTGACTTTGGCTGATCATATGTGTACACTCTACAGTGCTTGTGACAAAAACCTCCTTGTGGTAAGTCATTGTTCTGGTTCCTCCATCTGCCGTATGCTCTTTTCTTCCCAGAGACTGATAGAGAGATAACTCCTATGAAGTAAGATGCTAATCGGGCTTGTCTGGCAGTGACCTCTCTTCAGATGACAAAATTTAATCAACACTTTCAAAATGTAGGGTCGACATAGGTGCCGCAGTAGTCTTTTTGCTAAAAGCTGTACTCAATATGTTATATCAGATTTACGATCATGCCAGTATGTGAATCCCAAGTTGCCTGCTCGTGAATGAGCCTTTTTTATCATACAATGCAACGTCAGGTTTTCCATAATTTTGAAAGAAACACTGAGCAGTAAATTGTGTTAAACGATTTGGGTCATTTGGTCCTTATCTACACTCATGCTCATAAATTAAGGATAATGCTGATACATGGTAAAACAATGCTCTGGTGGGCAGTTTTCGGGTTTAAATCACCTCAGGGTATGACCATGCAGTGCATCTGACATGCGGTCATCGCACGGTAGTGCTGGCAGCAGTAAACATATGCAGAGATGTGTTGGTGCATGTCAGAGTACAGTGCAGCGAGTATATGTGCAGACGTTTTCAGACATGCTAATGGCGATTGTGTGTGGCTCAAAGAACACATATTGATGACGTTATGAGGGGTAGAATACTAGGGCAACTGGAGACTGGTCAAACACAGCAGGTCGTAGCACGGGCCCTCTGTGTGCCACAAAGTGTGATCTCAAGATAATGGTAACGATTACAGCAGACAGGAAATGTGTCCAGGCGCTACAGTACGGGATGTCCACAGTGTACAACACCACAAGAGGACCGATATCTCACCCTCAGTGTCCGCAGACGGCCACGGAGTACTGCAGGTAGCCTTGCTCAGGACCTTACCGCAGCCACTGGAACAGTTTTGTCTCCAGACACACAGTCTGCAGACAACTGAACAGACACGGTTTATTCACCTGGAGACCTGCAAGGTGCGTTCCACTGACCCCTGGTCACAGGAGATCCCGTAAAGCCTGGTGTCAAGACCACAGTACATGGGCATTCGAACAGTGGTCCCAGGTTGTGTTCACGGACGAGTCCAGGTATCGTCTGAACAGTGATTCTCGCCGGGTTTTCATCTGGTGTGAACCAGGAACCATATACCAACCCCTTAATGTCCTTGAAAGGGACCTGTATGGAGGTCGTGGTTTGATGGTGTGGGGTGGGATTATGATTGGTGCACGTATACCCCTGCATGTCTTTGACAGAGGAACTGTAACACGTCAGGTGTATCGGGACATCATTTTGCACCAGTATGTCCGCCTTTTCAGGCGTGATGGATGATAACGCAGGGCTCCACCAAGTTGCTATCGTGGAGGAGTACCTTGAAACGGAAGATATCAGGTGAATGGAGTGGCCTGCCTGTTCTCCAGACCTAAACCCCATCGAGCACATCTGGGATACTATCAGTCGACGCAGTGCTGCACGTCTTCAAACCCCTAGGACACTTCAGGAGCTCCGACAGGCACTGGTGCAAGAATGGGAGGCTATACCCCAGCAGCTACTCGACCACCCGATCCAGCGTATGCCAATCCGTTGTGCGGCCTGCGTACGCGTGCATGGTGATCATATCCCATATTGATGTCGGGGTACATGCACAGGAAACAGTGGCGTTTTGTAGCACATGTGTTTCGGGACAGTCTTCTCAACTTATCACCAATACCGTGGACTTACAGATCTGTGTTCTGTGTGTTCCCTATGTGCCTATGCTATTAGCACCAGTTTTGTGTAGTGCCATGTTGTGTGGCACAACAATCTGCAATTATCCTTAATTTAGGAGCAGGACTGTGGTTACAATATGCTAACACATGCTGTCCTTGACTCTTAACAATATTTCATTTTGGTTTCATTAATCATTGTGAGTTGAGTGTTTCAGGTAAGATATCAAAACTAAATTTATTTCACAGAATTTCTTCATAAGTTATAACACTGCTAATAAAAGGAATCCATTTCTACTTCCTCTTTTATTCTAGTTATTTTGTATATTTCTTTTTTTTTAATAAATTCTGTGCTTACAGTGATTCATGGCTTCACTGAATTTTCCTCGAATTAGATTTTAAATTTGTATGGGAAACTAATTTTCTTCAATGGATAAAAACTTGAGCATAAAATGCAACTTTTTTGACAACATCACACTCGTTGTAAATTCAATGTTCTTCAAAACTTTTAATACTCTTTTTCAAGTATGGAAAACCTTGAGGAAGATTAGTATGGGGTCCAGAAGAAACGTAGGAACATGCAAAGCAATACTGGCCTATGACTTATAGAGAGATTTAAGAAAGTCAGACATCTGTTTACAGCATTTGTAGACTAGAGAAAGCTTCTGACAATACTAACTTGAAGACATATTTTGTGGCCACAGGGCTGTAGATCATTGGAGGAGAGAAGAACTATTAATGACTGGAAGAAAATGCAGGTCATTCTTGTTTTCATGAAGGGTTGTCGAACAAATGCACAAAACTACAGGCCCACATCTCTGACGTCCATCCATTCTTGAATTTTGTAACATGTTTTATGCTTGTATATTGTGATATTTCTGGAGACAAGTTCTTCTCTGTAGAAATCAACATGGGATCTGACAGCAACAATCATTTGAAACTGAGCTCACTCTGTTTATTCTGCTCAAAACACAGAAAACAGTAGAGACTGGTGCCCAGGCTGATGCTGCGTTCCTTGACTTTTGGAAGGTATTTGACACAGTTCCACACTGCCGCCCGATGAATGAAATATGAGCATATGGAATATCAAACCAACTATGTCACTGGATATAAGAGTTTCTACCACACATAACAAAGCACGTCATCTTCAACAGAGCGGAATCTTCCAAATTAAAAGTAACTTTGAGTGTACTGCAAGGGAATGTTATAGGGCCATTATGTTGCATGATAGATATAAATCACCAGCAGAAATTGTCAGAAGTTCCACGAACCTTTTCATGGATGATAATATAGAAGAGAAGTCACAATGGTAGAAAATTGTAGTGAAATGCAGAGAGACCAACAGATGATTGATGGTTGGTGCAGAGCATGGGGGCATGATAACTGATCCTCAACATAAGCAAATTATATTATGCATAAATAGGCAGAAAGACCCATTACTGTATACTTACACAATTGCAGAACAAACACTGGCAACAGTTACATCCATAAAATATCTTGGACTTTGCGTATGGAGCAATTTAAAGTGGAACGACCACACATAAAACTAAATGAGAAATGGCACATGTCAGACATAATCATTGGAAGAATCCTCCAGAAATGTGGCCCACCTGCAAAGAAGGCAGCTTACAACACACTCGTTCAACCAACACTTGAATACTGCTCATCAGTCTGGGATCTATACCAGTTAGGACTGAAAGAGGAAACAGAGAAGAGCATGTTTTATTACAGATCATTTAGTAAGTGCAAAAAGCATCACAGATGTTCTCAGACAACTCTGGTGGCAGACATTTCAAGAGAGGCATTCTGCATCAAGGTGTGGTTTAGTGTTAAAATTCCAAGAACATATGCTCCTTGAAGAGTCAACCAATATATTGCTTCTTCCTATGTATATCTCATGAAATGACCATGAAGGCAAAATCAGAGAGATTCAGATCACCCTGAGGCTTACAAGCAATCATTCCTCCCATGTACCACTTGCAAGAGGAACAGGAAAAGGGGGGAGTGACCATGGTACACAATGTACCCTCTGCCACACACTGTAACGTAGCTTTCAGAGTAAATATGGAGGTGTAAATATAGAAATACTGAAAGGGAGCAGGGATAAACACAAGCATTGAAGGGTTATGTACAATCTGTACAGAAGGTAGGTTGCAGTTATAAGAACCGAAGGAAAAGAAAGGAAAGTATAATTGAGAAGAGAATGAGACTAGGTTGTAGCCTCTCTCTGACATTATTCAGTCTGTACAATCAGCAAGTAGTAAAGAAAACCAAGGAAATATTTGGATTAAAGTTCATAGACAATAAATAAAAGCTTCAAGGTTTGCTGATGACACAGTAATTACGTCAGAAACTGCTAATGACTTGGAGTATCAGTTTATCTCAAGGGAATTAGATTAAAAAATGACACACTGAAAGTAGTAGCCGAGTTCTGGTATTTAGGAAGAAAAATAACTGAGGAGAGCTGAAGTCAAGAGGATACAAAATTCATACTTTTAATTGCAAGGAAAGTTTTTCTAAAAAAGAGAAATAACATTATCATTTAACACACATTTAAGGGTAAGGAAGTATTTTCTGAAAGCGTTTGTACTGATTGTTGCCCTATACGCGAGGCATATATGGACAATAAACAGTACAGACAATTTATTTATTTATTTATTTATGATATGTTTGTTTGGGCAAACTCTTTGTCTTTAAATATGTCTGCTTGTGTCTGTATGTGTGGATGGAAATGTGTGTGTGTGCGAGTGTATACCTGTCCTTTTTTCCCCCTAAGGTAGGTCTTTCCGCTCCCGGGATAGGAATGACTCCTTACCCTCTCCCTTAAAACCCACTTCCTTTCGTCTTTCCCTCTCCTTCCCTCTTTCCTGATGAGGCAACAGTTTGTTGCGAAAGCTTGAATTTTGCGTGTATGTTGGTGTGTCTATCGACCTGCCAGCGCTTTCGTTTGGTAAGTCACCTCATCTTTGTTTTTATATATATATATAAAATAGAGGGAAACATTCCGCGTGGGAAAAATTATATATTTGCCCACGAAATGCAAAGGTCCCGAGTTCGAGTCTCAGTCAGGCACACAGTTTTAATCTGCCAGGAAGTTTCATATCAGTGCACACACTGCTGCAGAGTGAAAATCTCATTCTGGAAATATCGGTTGTGTCTTGATGCTGGTTTACTTTACATACGAAAAGAATCTCTATGGATTTTCTGCCAGATTCTGAGTTTTGCTGTGAAAACTATTAAAAGCATCTTGCATTGAAGTCCACACTAAGTTTCAAACTTCAGTAAAACATTGCCGATCTTTAATATTTTGTGTTCTTTTAAATTTGGCATACTGTTTAAGGTATGACCTGCTTCTGCACCATGGAGGATCAGTACCCTCTCTTATTAATTTATTTCACACATACCTCTCAATTAACATTGATACTATTTCTTTGCATTTAAGCCACATCTAGTCTATGTTTATACAGTTTGGAAGGACTGGCGACTGCATCTTAGGAAGATGTTGAGCAATTTTTTATCTTCCTGTTTAAAGAGACGTATTTTGCATTTATTTTTTATGGATTTGGATGTTATAGTACTCAGTTTCATTACAACTACTTTGTGGTCATTAATCCCTGTATCTGTCATGATGCTCACTATCTGCTCAGGGTTATTTCTTACTAAAAGGTCAAATACGATTTCAAACCATTTCCAACATATGAGGGTAGATTGAAGTCACCATAAAATATAATTGTGAGTGGGGTACCTATTTGAAATGAGACTCAAGTTTTCTTCAAGCTGTTCAACAACTGTATCTTCCAGAGTTGGGGGAGGGTCAGTAATGGTAACCAATTATTAATTTATTCTGGGCGTCACATTTAACCTCTACCCATAGTAACTCACAGAAACTATCTGCTTCAATGTCACTATAACATAAACTACTTTCAACATCAATAAACACTCCTACATCAACCGTATTTAATCTATCCTTTAAAAACACTGTTAGGTACTTTGTGAAAATTTTGGCAATACTTATCTCCAGCATTAGCCAGCTTTCAATACCTGTAACAATTTGAGCTTCACTGGTTTCTATTAGTGCTTGGAGTTCAGGTTCCTTTAAAACACAGCTATAACAATCTGCAACTACAAAACAATACACCTGCCCAGTCCACTCCACACAGCCCTCACTACCAACGTAGCTGCTACCTGAATGTAATGGACCCGATGCAACTGATCTATTGAAAAGACTGCCTACACTACGCTTGTCGGTCCTCTTTTGGAACACTGCTGCATGATGTGGGATCCTTACCAGATAGGATTATTGGAGTACATCGAGAAAGTTCAAAGATGAGCAGGACATTTTGAATTAATGGAAATTAGGGGAGAGAGTGTTACGGACATACAGGATTTGGGGTGGACATAATTAAAACAAAGGCATTTCTCACTGTGGCAGGATCTTCTCATGAAATTTCAATCACCAACTTCCTCCTCTGAATGCAAAAATATTTTGTTGACTTGACCTACATAGGGAGAAATGATCATCATAATAAAATAAGGAAAATCCAAGCACACACAGAAAGATATAGGCATTTATTTTCTCTGCACACTGTTCAAGAGTGGAATTTGACTTATTGCCAGGCACTTCAGTGTGATTTGCAGAATAGCCATGTAAATGTTGATGACTGATTAAATGAAACCTGAATCCCCTTTACCCAGTGGCACAAGTCGAGGAATCAGTAGCCTACACAGTCATAGAACAGTCTGAGCCTATGACTCAGACACTCTACTCACCTCTGTATCAAAGGTCTGCAGTTAGTCCTGTCAACAGTACTACAGGTGGAGAGCTATTGACTTTGGAGTCGCAAGCACAAAGTCTTCTGGTCTACCACTGTATGATCTTGTGGAGCAGTGTTCTGCAATGTGTCTGATGGTCTGTGGTTCTCCACAATCACAAAGTGAGAGGATTACTTAGCCCAATTGTGTAAAAAATATGCATAGCTACTGTGTTGGGTTCTAATTCCGTTTAGCACAAACATGTTTTAGTGGCAAGTCAAATCCCAAGGGTTTTTGGGTCACATACAGCATATTATTATTTTGTTGCCCATTCCATTCTTGAGCTCATTCATCTGTAATGTTGAACTCATCTTCCACACTGACCATTTCTGTTACAGTTGGTGGTCCTCTACTGCAAAATCAGTTATTGTTTTTGTAGTAACCAAAACCAACTGCGGGAACGCCTTGGGCTGCGGATCAGAGCCGCCAGGCGGGGAAGCCACCGGCGGTGGAGCACGCACCACCGGGTAAACACAAGGATGAGTCGGATGACAGACCAACGACAACTGACAACAACCGACCACGACCGACTATGACTGACACAACAAGGAAAAGATAAACAACGGAGGCTTGTGAAAACCACAACACCAAACACCAACAGTAAATCCACTCAAAACCAGAGCCAGGCAAATAGCAACAACGAGCAATGACTAGAACGCAGTACCGCCGAGATAGAAACGAAATCCAGAGCCAGTACCAGACTGACTGGACTAGGGCAGAGCGGGTCCCTATATACGAAACCGGAGGGAACGGCTATTGGCCGCTGTCTGCACGTGGCTTAACAGTGGTGCCCTCGCTGTGCGAGAGCCGCTGTGCAGAAAAGCCGACGCGGAGGCGGAGTCCTCTATGGGCTGACCACGTCCATTTGTTCTGGCGCATGTTCGACTTCCGCGGCGGAAGGTACTAGAGTTTTCATCATCAACATCTTTGTGAATTGGTGGATTTTTGTTATCCATGACATTTTTGTACTCATTTGTGAGAGCATTTATGTGTTATAGTTGCGGGAGTGGAATGTGGCTCCATACTGGCAACCATTCTGTAGTAGTTGATCTGATATGGAAAGCAATCATTTTCATGACATTATTTAGCTGGATATCTATCTATTGTACATATGAACTGTTTAGCCAAACTAGGGAACAATACTCAGTGGTTGAGACGACAAGATCCAGAACAGAAGAACGCAGGGTGGATGCCTATGCTCCCCACGTTGTACCACACAGCTTTTGAATGACGTTGTTTCTTGTTTTCAATTATTTTTCTGTTTTTGTTAAATGTTCTCTGAAAGAGAGAGTTGTATCAAAGTGTTTTCAAACTGTATGTTGAATGTTCTTCTGGCAAGTTTATTATTTAGGCGGCCACAGTAAACCTCTGGTTTGATAGCATTTGGTTGGAGTCTACAATTGTGAAAGTACTTTCTCACTACATCTAGGTCCTCTGTTAGGATTTCTTCTGACTGTTCAATTGTGGAACACCTTGTTGCAAGTATCTAGTCAACTGCATAACCAAACTTCCTTGATTTTGTTTTTGGCATGTCTGCAAAGTATGAGCTGAAGAGAAGTAGAGGACGGACTGATTCCTGCTGTGGTGGAACACTTTTTAATTTTCTTGGGGAGGGGGGGGGGGGGGGGGCTGATGTTGCATCCCAGGACTACGTCAGTCATTTAGGATGTTGTCGAACAGCAAACAATTGGTTTCCAAGGATTTATGTGAAAAAGTTTTTACATCATGCCTTTTCTCCACTCTCTGTTATAGGGCACTGATAAGTCAATGAATGCAGCTGTGTTTTAGATTTTTCTTTTTTTTTTTAATCATACTGATGTGATACTCTTTTAATTTTTGATCATTTGCAACACAAAAGATAGCCTCATTGAGGATGGGGCCAGAATATTATTTACTACAACTTACAGTGCAGCATATAAGAGGCCAATAACATTCATTTAACAACTCTTAACTCAAAACCTCCTTTGTCTTATACTTGTATGCTGGATCAGTGAGCAAATTGGCTGATGCTCTAGTTTGATGGCAGGTGACTGATCAATTTACTACAATATTGCAGAAGCTATGAAGACTCATCAGTATGAAGTATCTCAGGGATGTGTTAGTTTTATTTAAGGAAATAAACAATGAGAGAACATGATTGGCATTTGGTCATTTGCCGTCCAACAATTTGTCACCAGCCTCTCTCATAGGCAGTCTGAAATAAAGATCTAAAAATGCAGTGAGTAATGTTGGCAAAGGAAAGATTCAGATAGGTGCTGGAATCTAAATAACATGGCAATATATCAGACATTAACATTAACTAACTATTTAACTAATTTAGCATACATACTTAACTTACATGGTGCATACAAAAACATCAGAAGAGAGTAAGTAAGAGAGAGTAACAGACCACTAAGCAAGCTGAAACCTGCAGAAGAGTGGTTCTTATTTTTCCTGTGAGATGACATAACAACAATTTATTCTCTTTAGAAGTTTCATACAAGTAAACACTAATGTGACTTCACAAATTATTACAGATCTTATCTTTCCTCTTCAAGCTGAAAATGTCAAAAGCCATACAATCAAAATATATACTCTTTCTTAGAATGAACAAATTACTTCACTACCGCAACATAAGTAGTGAGTGATAGCACGGCTTTGTTTTGGCTGGAAGCCTGTGTGTTTGAGTGAGATTCCTTCATTTAATTTGTACTTATTCTTTTGTGGATAAGCTATTTTAGTATACTGTCAAACCCTGGAGCTTTTCATGGCTTAACATGTTCAAGTGCTGTTGAGTTTTCTTCACAAGTAGGAGTTTGGTATCTGCATTTTAGGCTTTTAGTGTTCCGAGTTTTCGTATCACTATGATTGTACGTGCTTTGTATATTGATGCTCTGGTTGTTGCTACTAGACATGAAGCAATGGCATTTGGAGTAACTGTTGTCTTATTTCTTCATGTGAAGCCCCACTTCCTTGTTTCCTTAATGAAGTCTGCTCAAAGTCTGAAAATTCAGGCTTTATACTGTTTTCACACACTTTTGGTGCCTTGCCACACCTAGACTATGTATTAGTTCCTCAGCCATTTCTTGGTCAGCATTTTTGAGGAAATTCTGGTACAGTTCCTCACTGTTTTGGGGATGGGTTGTTTCGGCGGAGGAGACCAGACAGCGAGGTCATCGGTATCATAGGATTAGGAAAGGACGGGGAAGGAAGTCGGCATGCCCTTTCGAAGGAACCATCCCGGCATTTGCGTGGAACGATTTAGGGAGATCATGGAAAACCTAAATCAGGATGGCTGGACACGGGATTGCCGTGTGCTAGCCACTGCGCCACATCACTCAGTCACTGTTTTGGGACCAGCCAGAAATGTATTACTGCTTTCAGTAGCCTCTTGGTATATACTCTTTGGCAGTCCTAATTATGGTGTCGGCATATCTTTTGTAGTCTCTGCTAGTAGAGGATATCCAGCCAAAGAGATTGTCTGTTTCTATACAAAACTTGGCCTAGTTGGCTTTCTTTAGATTCCACCTTAGGTGGGGGATAGATGTGATTAGAGGGCTTCGTGTTCCCAGCTCTATTATTGTTGGTCTTTGCTGCCTGTGTAGGAAGTCACAGAGGACTTTTTGTGATACTGCTAGGGTCTGGGCGTAGTTGTCTACTGGAATGAAACATAGATCGAGATTGTATTCCTGCCTCCATGCTGCCAACTTGAAAGTAGATCAGTCTTAAGCACCGAACACAAGAGTTAAGGTGGTCATCCGTTGCCCATTTTATTACTGTGTTACCACTGTCGTTGCAGTTTCTGTATTCCCACTGCTTACGGGGCCATTATAGCTACCCACTTTTACAACAGGATGAGGATGTGGGTGGATAACTTGGGCTGACAAGGATATGACTGGTGGCTTGTAAGTGTTGGAGACAGCGATGCTTTCAATTTTTACAACATTATGGATTTCGTCATTGGTAGAGATAGAAAATGGCTCTCATTTGCATATCATGTTTAATGTAGGTTGCTATGCCATGTGGTGAATGATACGGAGCACCTAGCAGTTCATAGGCTGCTATTTTTACTCTTTTTTGTAATTGATCTTCCATTTCTTAATGAGTTTCCTGTTTGGTGACTAGATTTTATTGAATATTAAATGAATAGATCAGGTAACCAATGAAGAAGTACAGAATCAAATTAGGGAGAAAAGAAATTTACAGAATATCTTGAATGAAAGAAGGGCTCAGTTGACAGGATACATCCTGAGGTACCAAGGAAATGTCAGTTTGGTAATGGATGACAGTATGAAGGATAAAAACTGTAGAGGGAGACCAAGTAGGTTCAAGTATATGTAGGTTGCGAAGTTCAGGTGAGATGATGAAACTTGCACAGGATCAGTCTGCAGACCACAACAACAACAACAACAACAACAACAACAACAAGACTAAGTGAAGAAAAGATTATAGTCTTTGGAGGACCCACAATAGGCTGCCTAAACTCCAATCAGTTCTTCCCTAATCTCAGTAGCATTTTAATAGTATGCCTTCTGAATGTCATTTTACGCCATCTCTTGACTGATACTGTAGTTATCAGGTTCACCATCTTCAGAATTACAAACGTATTTTGTAAACTGAAATATATCTCTCCATGACACCAAAACCACTAATTACTTCAAGAGTACCTAACAAAGGAGAGAAAAAATGTTCATTAAATTTATTGCAGCAAACAAAACTAGTTTCACACTGACTATTTTCTTTGTCAGGATGACAGGCACACACAACAAAGCAACTATATTAAGCAGGTTTTAACTTTTTTGGTATACAGGCAGCCAACAGCATTCTCTGAAATAATGTTATATACTTAGTATGAAGTAGTTGATTAAAAGAACAGCTCAGTAGTGCAAGTTAAAGAGCAGTGGACTTTTTTCTTTTCTTTCTTTCTTTTTTTCAAAGTAGCTGCTTTGCTACACATCCTGATTTAAAACATACAAAAAGTAAGTAATGTAGACGTAGTTCTCATATCTGGCCTTTTGAGTAGATTAGCACTACTCATAACTGGTTGTTAGAATACTTTATACAATTAGTCTAGAACTGCTTCTATCTGATATTGTGTAATTGGACTCACCCCCATCTCTGAAGGCTTTCCTTCATGATGGAATTTAGTGGTAATATACATGGATGAATTTCTGTTGTAAAAAAAGTTATATATGTTAAAATCATTTAGTTATAAAAAACACGCCAGGATCAAATATCAAATCTAGATAGATTGTGACAGTACAAACTTTATTAGTTATGGTATCTTTTTTCAATTATATCTTACCTGGAACAGGCCAATTCCAAGACCAAGTGTTTCATTAAGTTTGCGAGATTCTTCAATCTGTTGATTGAACAATTCACATTCTTTTCTCTCCATTGCAAAAGCTCTTACAGTCCTAATATTACTAATTGCTTCATCACTTACAGATGTGGCTCTTGCTGCCTGTTTGAAGAGAAGCCAACATTAAAAACTGTATACTCCATGAAAATGTGAATTATAACAGCAGCAGAAAACTTGCCTGTTCTTGAGCTTGCTTAGACATCTTACGCAGAACAGATCCAATTAATGTCCCAGTTACAATTACAGCAGGGATCACAACCATCATACCTGCTGTCATTTGGGGAGATATAATGAACAAAGAGACAGCACAGCCAACTATCTGCAAATAAACAAATAACTAAACACATTCTGTATTTTTAACCAAACAGATTGCAGCATCAACTAATTACAGCAACTTAACATAAAAGTTTTTCAATGAAGCATGAAAGGTTAAACAGGGGGTACAAAAAAAGTCCTTGTCAGAACTAGAATGTAAAGCTGCAGTGATGCTGTTGATGCTAGAATGAAAGTGTCCATAATTACTGTATTTGTCACCTTTTATAATACCTTTGGCTTGTTACTCTAGGACACCTAATAGATAACAGCTAGCAGCTGCATCAAATAATAGGTTAGAACTATTTTTGGAGAACTTAATAAAATTAATTTCATGATACAATTTACAAAAATACTGAGAAAAGTGCTAAAAATATCCAATTATTTCAGTACTAGGTGTCCTCTCATTTGGAACTATGACTTCAGTCAGGCCTGAGGAGCTTACGTAAAATTTTCTGTACAAAGAAAACTATACAATTGGTTTGCCACATGCTGATAAGGAAGTAAGACCACCATTTGTTACACACACAATGCAAAAGTTATTATTCTAGAAATGACCACAATCACTTGATATAATATCCTGCTGATAAGGTAACAATTGGTACACAACTGGCAACTGGCATATGCCACTGAGAAACATTTTACGGAAGAACGTAAAGACAGTGTCCAATTGCAGAAATGAAGCTACATCTCACAGAAAAGTCTCTCTCTTAGTTGGTCTTTCATTGCACTAATCAACAGCCATTTTGCATCTGGGATGTGATACATCAACTAGTATGTATTTTGGTGTGTAGAATCTGAATACACCTTTCAAAATGTTCTAGCATGTACCAGTTTTGAGTTTTTAAAGGTCTCATTTTTTGTATTCAGTATTTTGCTTTTTGCTGTTGTTCTGTTTTGACGTTTAATTTTTTGTTTTTGATTTACAGAGAAGAACTAAAAGATCTACAAATTGTCAGTAAATGGTTGGTGTGGTAGTCCAGTGGTGTGAAAGAGATCCTCACTAAATGTTTCCTGTGAAAGATAATACAAACTTTTTGTGTTTAAAACTTACACTAAGAAAAATGGCAACTAGTAAATCTCGTTGCTGTCTAAACAACCCCGACAACTTTTGTTATGTGTGTGGGAAATTCACTCCAAAAGACCAAAGAAAACCAATCACTAATTTGTTTAAGAAGGCATATAAATTGTATTTTGAGTGCCCTATTGGTGATCAAGATAAAAATTTTGCACCTCATATTGGCTGCATAACCTGTACTACAACCTTACCCGAGTGGTTGAAAGGAAAACACGAGCCATGCCATTCACTGTTCCGATGGTGTGGTGTAAGCCTAAAGACCATTATTCAGACTGTTACTTCTTTCTTACAAATATTTCGGGACATTCAAGCAAAACTAGACATGAAATAAAGTATCCAAATGTATCTTCAGTGCATTTGCCTGTGCCCCATGATGAGGGGTTGCCTTCTCCTGTCTGTATCTTGAAAGCCATGCAACCAGACACCATGTCAAGTGAAACAGAAAATATTGAACATACAGAAGAGTACTGCCCTCAATATCATGACACTTCACCTCAGCTCTTTAATCAAAAGGAATTGAATGATTTGGTTTACAATCTACAACTTTCGAAACAGCAGGCTGAACTCTTGGGGTCGAGACTGCAACAACGGAACCTTCTAGCTCCAGGGACATAAATTTCCTGTTTCAATCGAGAGGTGCTTCCTTCACTCAGTATTTCGATATGCAGAATTCAATGTGTGTATGTAGAGATGTCAATGATCTGATGATGCAGCTAGGTGTACAACATCCCCATCAGTACCTATGGCTTACACAGTAGACATGAAAGAAACGTATGAAACCATGGCTTTGCTGCTAAAGGTAGTCAATTATAAGGAGCATGACTGGCAGCTTTACTGTGATTAAAATGTTGTTGCACTCCTTACAGGTTTTACAGGCTGGATTCACAAAATATTGCTGCTTTTTGTGCCTTTGGGGCAGCCGTAACACCAAAAATCACTGTACAGTCAAGGAATGGCCTATAAGGAAGCCATTTGTTCCTGGAAACATACATGTGAACAATATCCCATTGGTTGAGCCCAGTAAAATCATTTTGCCTCCCCTTCATATCAAGTTGGGCCTTATCAAGAACTTTGTAAAAGCTCTGGATAAAGAAGATGAGGCCTTCAATCACTTAAAAAAAAAAGTTTCCCAAATTAAGTGAGGCAAAGCTGAAAGAGGGTATACCTGTTGGACTACAAATAAGGAAATTGCTGAAAGAGCCAACCTTTGATACCAAGCTCACAGATATCCAATTATCTGCTTGGTCTTCTATTAAAGCAATTGTGAAGGGCTTTTTATGTAACAGAAAAGACAAAAACTATGTTACCACTGTGAATGATTTGTTGGACAACTGTAAGAACACGCGGTGTAGAATGTCACTTAAAATTCACATTTTACATTCTCACCTTGATTTCTTCTCTGAAAATTTGGGAGCTGTAAGCAATGAGCATGGTGAACACTTTCACCAAGACATTCTTACCATGGAACACCATTACCATGGCCACTGGAACCCTTCGATGATGGGTGATGAAACAGCAAACAAAAGAAGAGCTCTGTCGTCGCATTTTTTCAAAAACCAAAGACGATTAAACGTGAAAATATCTTCTGAACTAATTTGGACCTTTTATTGGCATCATGCCCATATATACATACGAAATAGTATTGTTTTCAAACATTCTGAATGTGTATTTTTGTTTAACTTAATTGTGCCAATTTTTCCTATTACCACTTTTTTATTCTGCTGTGTATCTAAGAAATGCGACATCGTAGAGAAAAACTAATTTTACCAGTGTATTCAGCATCCCAAAATTAGGTAAATCCACTTATTTACAAACCAGATGCAGAAAAAAGTTTAAATTTGCCAACTAGTGTTATCAGAAACAAATCATTATTACAACGATTCAGGTGACTAAGAGAGAAAGCTTTAACATCTTAATCTGTAGAACACTATACAATGCATGTGACACATGCCCTTTGGCATAATTGTGACAGACAATGGAAATCAATTTTCTTGATTTCAGATGCGCTCTCTCTCTCACTTATCAACAGAGGCCAGACAGACTTCTAGGTGTTGATCAAAGTATATACTGTTCTTCATTCTCCTCTGCCAAACACTGTGCAAAAATGTAATTCCTCATTTCATAGTACAATCATCATTTTCAAATTTCTTTACCTTGCTGAAGGTTAATGATGCCATTCATGTGACTGTCATTTCAATTCTTTATCTATGCTATGAGCTTCACCGTTGAACAAATTTCACAGAGCATGCTGATAGGTTACACTACAAAGATGCTCTTCACTGTGCTGATGACAGCTATAGTGAAATATTATAGAGACCGGATTGTATGCATAAGAAAAACCTTAAATATGCATGAGAAATGCTTAAAAATGCATGAAAAGTGTTGAAATATGCAGGATCAAATAATAAAAAAACATGGTAGTCATTGCATGCATTATATCTCAAAGTCAAATCTGTGCATATCAATCCGACTATGCAAAAAAATCAGTATATTTAGAGCGCTGATATCATTTTCTGAATACTTTCTGGTATAGGTCAGGAAGAGGGCCTTTCTAGGATTATTTTCTAAAACTTTGCAAAATGGGGACACATACAGTGTTTCAATAATTGTTCTTTCTTTGCTGTTGTTGTCGGTAACAAGCAGATGTGATAAGAGTGACTTGCAGTAAAGCAATTGATATATACAGAATCAACTTCAAGATACATTGCACGCAGAGGGGCATGCTCAAAAACTCCATAATGTTTTATTTAAAAAAACAAAATACAATCATGAATTTTTATGAACAGCGTTAACTTTTAATTAATACTATTGCACCAAAGCACCATTTACAACTTATTTTACATTTTTCTACTATTGTAAACATAAACGACCAAGTACTGTTCCAAACGTTCGGTAGTAAGATTGAGTCTTTGATCACTCAAAACATTTTTAAAAGCAGGGCAGGACCATTCTACATCAGCTGAGGCAACTAGGCAGTATCTGAATTTGGATGTTATGTTCGCACTTATTGTTTCTGGTAAAAGTTCACCCATCCCATTAATAAAACTATCAATTTGGCACAAGGGTTCAAAGCCTGGGTTATTATTTAAAATGTTTTCAAACTTTTGTTTAAGTTTTCTTGGGAATACCTCTGACAATGAGGAGTTCACTAGAATACTTTTATTCATTAACTGAATAGATTCATTCAACGCCAAACCTTGAGTTTCAAGCTTTTTAATACTTGCAGGTATAAGGGAAAAATGAGTGCTAATCACAACAATGTCTTTTTTGATACCAGAATCATTGAAAGCTTACTTGTACTGGCAAGCTGCCAAAGCCTCTGCGCTATTGAAGTTGTTTACTGCCGCTCTAATGGCCTCGAAATGAACATTGTAAAACAACACAACTTTGACCCACATGAGTTACCACTGGTTCAGGAGGTAAAGGCACATTTGGTAGTTTTTCTTGGTAGGTCTTGGTGCGAGCAGGAGCCTTTAGAAACACTTTCTTTGTGGATGAAATCAGTTTATTTACATTCACAAACATGGAACACACTTCTTCAGTAAGGCAAAATACTCCATGCGCAAAGCATGTCACATGAAGCACATTGGGATAAAATACTCGCAGAACTTTTCCTGCTTTGATCACATATGGAGCAGCATCTGAAATAAACACAAACACCCTTTCATCTGTAGAAGATTCTGGAAATATTTTTCTAATACCCTCATTCACATATCTGGTGATCATAGATTTACTTTTTCAAGTTCGTCACTGGCTGCTAAATAGGAAGAAGAAGGCTCTTCTTTTAAAGGACTAACAATTAAATTTGCAATGTAACGGCCACAAGTGTCTGTAGTTTCATCAACTGAAATCCAGATAATGTTGTCGTTGAGTTCATTGCTTATTTCTTCCAGAACATTTACATAAATTGTCAATACGTGATTTTTACGCAATGTTGATTCATCTGGTATATTTTGATTTAAGGAATATTTGTGCAGGAAGCCTTTGAGGGGAGGGTTTGCAAGTCTGAGAAGAGGAATATTGCTTGCAATGAATGCTTCACACAGATCCTTGTTAAACCAACTTTTTTGTTTATCTCTGGAAAAATCCCTGCTACTGCAATTTGCTGTTGTCAGAATTTGGGTTGTCATAGTACTTTATTCTGTATTCCTGTGATATGAAGACTTGTCTTGACATGCTGGTCTATTTGAAACTTTTTTTGCACAAAACGTTTTTCTTGCAAACTCAACAATATAAAACAATTCCATCATGTGTAAATGTTCCAGGATGGCCAGCTATCCACGAAACGACATTCTTTTTTTGGGTGGCATGGTGCACAACACGTTACACAACATGTCATAAACACATTCCACTGTGCACAAGTAAATAGAAATCTAAACTGAAACAATGGACATGCAACTAAAACCCTGTGTAGTTTAATTTAATTGTTGCCGACGTGTACGGTATGACAGCGGAGGGGATTAACCAGGGGTGCGGGCGCAGAAGCAATGACTCTGCCTGCCTGTTCCTGTTCCTCATCTTTAACGATTTCACTAGGCAGCACGCCTCTCAGTTAGTGATTGCACGCAGATCTAGATTGCAGTTAAGGCTGGCTGGCTCTGAGCACTATGGGACTTAACATCTATGGTCATCAGTCCCCTAGAACTTAGAACTACTTAAACCTAACTAACCTAAGGACATCACACAACACCCAGTCATCACAAGGCAGAGAAAATCCCTGACCCCGCCGGGAATCGAACCCGGGAACCCGGGCGCAGGAAGCGAGAACACTACCGCACGACCACGAGCTGCGGACAGATTGTGGTTAATCTATGCGACATGAAAAGTAGATTGAGCTACAGACCGCCCATCTAAATTTTTAAAATATTACAAACGTAGAGCAAAAATATGCATCGTCACTAGTTTTTAGTTAAAATATGAAATAACCAGTGAAAAGCAGCCAAATATGCAAATGCATATACTCCGGTCTCTAATTATAACCTATCTATCTGTGGCACAATATGTTTGTTTACCAAAACCCCCTTATAATCCCTTTTGAATTACCACTTACAATTTGAAACTTTGTAAGTATTCACTAATCTTATCACGTAAAAATATTAAAGTTGTTAAGACACAAATTACTCACCTTAAGTCTTAATTTCCTAATGCAGTGAAATAATTGGCAACTGCCTTGAACAATTTCTCAAAATACTTAAGAAGATAGTGTGGTCACCATTTGTCAAAATTTCAATGAACAACTGTCTAAATGTTGCAGATTCGAGAAAAACTAGCAAAACAAAAATCGTGTAAGCAAATAACTGGTACAAGTAACTATCTTCAGGTACCCAGAAACTACGTTACTGAAACTGGTAGAAGTACAAAGGTTGTTAAAGCTAAAATACTCCTGGGAGGGGAGAGGACTAGGAATCACTTACCCAGAAAAGAACACTACTGACATCAAACAGTATCTGCTTCACTAACAGGAAATTATTCTCAAAGAGCTACATTTGGAACCTATGCTTGTGTGGGACAGAAATTTGGACTCTGAAGAAGGCTAAAAAGAAAAGACTGCAATCTTTCGAGAACTGATGTTTGGAGGAAAAATTTGGATGTTGCTTGAACTGGCAAATTTTCAAATGAAGAAACGCTGAGGGCAGAAGAGACAGAGTCTACTAAAAACCATTAGGAGGAACAACTTGGTTAGGCCAGTATTACGCTATCATATTTCTTTGACAAAGAAATACGATCAAATATTCATCAAATTTCTTTGACAAAGATCTTTGACATGGTACCTAAATTGTGTATTACACTTTCGTCATATTTTTCGACAAATTTCAAGTTGGTGAACAACAACTATAGTTGCTAGTACCACAGTTGCATTGAGTGTATATTTGGAAGAAAAGTGGCGGGGAAAAAAAGGAAATATACTTGGATGAAGCCATAGGTTTTAAGTTGAGATGATAAAAGCACTCAGCAAAATTTGTTACGAGAGCTGCAAGTTGAACGCTTCAAGTCATATATAATTACTTACAGATGGATGAGTGTGTATTTTAGTATTTGTTCAGTAAAATGCCTTCTCATATTATAAAACAGAATACTCTCTTCAGAAATGCTATATGTGCAGAAAACAGGCAAACTGTGACACAGCGATTTCTTGATACTGGAGAGAGCTATTCTGGTTTACAACATAGCACTCGAGTATCACATTGCACATTAACCAAAATAATTCCAGAAATGTGTGAAGTGCTTTATAAAGCACTGAAGAGTGAATATGTGAAGGAAAATAAATGTTTCGTACACTATATGGGCAATAGGAACTATTTTTACTTTTGAATAATTTAATTAACGGAATTAGTGTTCCAACAACTACAAAATGAATAGAAAGTATGAAACAGGTGAAGCCCTTTTTAACTTGTGGCATCCAGAGTTCAAAAATAGACAAAGTTGATTGGAAAGCTAAGAAAGAATTTTTTACTTTAGAGTTTCACCACATCATCTATTATGGCTTGATGAAAAGCTGCTGGATGTTCCCAGATGTAGAGGTAGATGGCTGTAGCGGTGATTGTGGAAATGAAGTCACCTGCAGCATATTCCACCTACCCATCAACACACAATTAATAGCATGCAATGTGCCCCTTGCTCACCCCCACACTAGTCAAGCACCTTTATTAAAAATAAAAAAAGTAGGTTGAAGGAACACAACTTTGAAGCCATGTTTACAAACAAATCAAGGTTCTCGGCACATATTTCATCATAAAAGTCGTTCATCTTCTGTTCACTGCAGTGTGAAATGTAACTGTTTAGAGCACTTGTGTCGCTACAGCTATTTGACTACAGATCAAATCTATGGCGAGAACCTAGATTTGATCATATTTGTTTGACAACAGGCGAGATTTGACAAAATTCCGTATTGCACCATCAAATTTCTTTGACATACATATTTGACATATCAACTTCTACATAGACATATGATAGTGTAAAACTGGTCTTAGTCACCTACTTCGTCATTCGTGCCAGTTCAGTGTCCTGATTGAAGGAACGACAAAGGGAAAAGACTGTAAGGATGACAGACAGGAGATCTTCGATGAAATTAAAGCTGGCAGAAGATGCAAGAGCATTCAGAGACTAACATCAAGAAGGGAGGAAGTATGAGCAAGCCCACCAACCATCTGGCAGCACAGCACATGAGCAAGCCCACCAACCATTTGTCAGCACAGCACACAAAATGGACACACACTTTTCCACCTCAAAATATAGTATTACTAGCAACTCAGGACTGTCAAGTCAACAACATTAAAAATGCTTGTTTTGAAAATAAACTATTTTCTGGTACAATTACACACAATTTGAATAAGAAATCACTGGTTTTTGGCTTCACTGGCCATCTTCAGATCATAAGACAAGTGCAGCAGTTCACTCGAATCTCTGAGAGAGCCACATCATCACTGTGGTTAACTGAACTACTGCATCTGTCTCATGATCTGAAGATGGCTAGTGATGGCAAAAACTGGTGATTTCTTATTGAAATTATGTATATCTGCAGTGAAAAATGATTATTTTCAAAACCATCATTTGAACAATCTCTGATGTCTGTAGCATGACCAAAGTGTTGTTCCTTCCAACATCATAAATATTAACTACCACCTTATTAAATTCCTTCTAACCATACATCTTAAACTCTTCCCCTACAAGCCAATTTTTGTCATTAACAAATCGGACAAAAATATGTTTCAATTTCCAGGTGATCTGTACAAAATTTACATTATGTATGAAGATATGATTACTGTTTTCATGCATGATGTTATCTGACTTTTATCTTACTTTGCAAGTCTAAAAGATTTTCTCCAAAGGTGACAATAAAAATTATGTAAAAACTCCATCAGTTCAAAAAGTTTTGAGACTGGAATAATAAAAAATTGAGAAAAGTTAAGATGGTGGTTGTAATGATGCAAGTGTTCTACACTTCAGTACAATGCACAGAACATTCATACAACCATGTGAAACTAACAGGACAGTCATCCTTTGGGATATTGTTCAATCCACATGTCATGCTGGCTTAAATTTCGGTTATGTTGTGAAAGCATTGACCCTTCATGTGAATTTCAGCACTTTGTCATTTTGTGGTAGATGCGCATTGATAACAGCAGATCTTTTTACTCTTGATGGTTTTCTCTAGAAAAGAACTGTCCGGATTTTTCATTTCAATCACGTCGCAGCAGGTATCCATGCATCATCGTTTTTGTTCGGCAGTCAAGGTATGTGGGACAAACTGACAGACTTTCTGCTTCTTAAAAACATTTTTGCAACTGTCTTGAGCATTTGATTTGGAGATATTGAGCCACTGTGATTTGTAACACAACAATGTTGACTCAATACAGCTGCACATCCAGTGCTTAACACAGATCAAAATGATTTATCGAATGCACGTATGTGGTTTACACCCGCTAGTTTAAGCTGCCACTGTAGTCACTGTATTGATGTCACTCAGGAATAAAATCATCTCTGAACATTTTGGATGGATGGTGTACGTATTTATAACAGTTCAATAGATGCAGGTAGAGAAATGAAAGATTCAGTAACTTTCACAACTTTAGGTCTTCTGGTTCTTTTCTTTTTTTCCAAATTGTATGCTCCCTAAACAATGTAGAGTAACTTTTCATTGTCATCTATTGACAATCAATAAATCTCTGTCATCCTACTCAAAATACTTATTCAACTCTTGTCTCATGATCTGCATCCACACGCCTGGAGTAAACACTGTCTTTTGCTCACTCCTGCCATAACTACTTCAGTCCCTTTACTAGATCTGTTCCCTGCAATGCTTCTTTTTTGTTTCTTATCAAACAAAGAAATACCAAGTTCTAAAGCTAGTGAATTATGTAACTTACCACACGCAGTTTTTATTTTAGGCCGTACTAAAGCATATTCTGTGTTTTGTTACCAGCTATTGGGAAGCAACCAAATGTGAAACTATGGAGATGCAACCTAATGCTATTGTGTCAACAACAAGAGATAAAAATAAAGATAAAAACAATATCCATCAAAAATACATAAAACTATTCACAGAAAACCTTGGTACTGTAGCATACCTGTGCAGTGCTGCGAAGACCTTGTGAGATACACAGTTTAAAGGAGCTCTTGAACTCCTGGATGTCGCTTGTTAACCTGAAAATCACCAATGTGATATTCATTAAATTTAAGACAGAGGGAAACAAACCTTTTAATGATATTTGTGTGTCCCGACACTTGTTCAGACAAGAAAGCAAGCACATACATACACCACACATATATGCAGAAATGAATTCCTAGAGATAAGCCATTCACAGGTCAAGTAAAAGCTTCTTAGTTATATACTTAGTAAAACACACAACATGGTAGCAATGTTGCCTGCAGACCCAGAACACATTATCTGATACTTTAGTTGCAATATCAACCAAATAAAACAATGGAAAATCTAGGATGGAATGTAACAATATATATTCCATCCTGGATTTTCCATTGTTTAATATTGTTACATATCAACAAAATAGTCAGACGACACTGGAATGGATGGAGCAGGTCCTAAATGTGAGATATTTCCCAACATATAGGGACTAATCTACTTTTAAGACTTTTCAACAGGAAATTAAAAATTACCTTCTCACTGATAACAATATCATTTGACGAGGCCAGAAAATCAACTACGATAAGATTAAAAGACTGTATAACCAAGATATATTAAAAAAAAGCAAACAGTACAAATAAACAACAAAGTATTTAAAAAACTGAGCTTTTTATATTTAAGACAGTTGAAGGCAGACTGAATGAACTGTATAAGAAAAAACAACAGACAGCTGTAGTGTTTCTTGTAAATTAAAATGGGTTTTCAAAACCAAACTTGCATACATCTGAAGAGTGTTACCAGATCTGAGTTATGGCAGTGACACATGGACTTTTCATCCAAAAATCATTCAATAACTGGAGGCTGCTCAGCAAGCAATAAAGAGATGCATGTTGGGAATTTGTAGGGGAGACAAGCACACATATGAAGAGATGAGGGAAAAGACTGGGATTGGAGCCGTAAGTACAACTTTAGTGCAAATAAAACGCAGTTGGGTGGAAATATAGTCAGGCAAAAGAATGGTAAACAGGCCAAAGATGTTCTTTGCTGGACTGCAAGAGATAAAAAGAGACTGATGTGATGACCCGCCAGAAGGAGGACACATTATATTAGAAAACATGCTGGAGAAACATGGCTGCATACAGCTGATGGCAGTCATTCAAGGACAAGCCTAGAAGGCTTTTATTCATCTATGGACATCAAATGGCAAATATTATGATGACAACAAATCTAATTTCACTACCATTGAAGTGGATGCTGAAAAAGCCAAATTACATTATAAAGGAAGGAGATGAATGTACAGCCAAGTAGAGAACACAGGTATGAGCACCAGAAAGGGGTACAATCCACAAGCAAAATTACACAATTGAAAAGATGCCTATCAGTAAAGAGCAAACAAAGTGAACAAGTATTACCAATTATCACCACTGACACCGAGCCACACTTAAGAGTTAAATCAAATGTTATTAACTCAGAGGTGATAACGAAACAACTGTTCTGTGCACTACATAATAAGCTGCTGACTGTAACAAAATGCATAATGGTTTCTGCACTAAAATCTGGAAGAAATACAAGGAACACAAAATTGAAATTCATCTCAAAAAAGTGATTTATAATTAACTCAGAGCTGAAGATCTCCTCTGATGCTGAAAGAATCAAAGCTAGATTTTCAGTGATTTGTAATTTTCTGTTCCACTGCATGCTTTCTTCTGATATTAGTAAAGACAAAACTAACTATTGTCCTCAGTCAGTGACATACAATTTTATAAACAGAGATTAGAAGAATGCACGATAGATCTGTAGCACTACAGTAGGCCTGAAAGACTACAATGGAAGTAAACTAACATGATAAACTTCATTATTAAAAACTGTGTAGTTGCTCTGATCATTTAAATGGCTTATGACAGATGTGTTTGCAAAAGATTGAATGCTCTTCTTGCTGATATAAACAAGAACAATAGTTTATTACAACCACAGTATGGAGATTTAATAACAAAGGAAAAATCTTCTCAACATAAGACAACTTCTCAGACACTAACAGGTATACGCCCAGAACACACAGTGAGTAAACATAGTGGGACGTGAAGATTATGCTACTGATAATCCCTAACTGTGGAGGCTGAGAGTTCAGCATAGTCATTCGACAGGTATGTCTCAGGATATCGGTGAAAAGTCATAGGTCCCACTGTGACAGCTTCTGACTGGGATTTACTGATAGGCTGCTAAGAGCCAATGCATGAATGGGCCCAGAGGTCCGGTGGAGCGCACTGCCAACATGTTGGTTTGTGCCGCCCCATTATTTTGGACAGAGGAATTCATGCTGATCCAGTTCCGCACACATGACACAGCAGAGGAAATAGGTCCCTGGCATAGAGGACCCCTAACTGCACTTGACCTGCCATCTGTCATCCTTGTTGTGATCAGTGCAGTCTGGGGAAGCAATGTCTTGAACATATGCAAACCTGTGAGCTTCAGTGTCTGAGATGTTACCAATCCCTTTAGGCAAATGGTGGGTACGAAGTACTCCTGACATGCAGTGGCTTAGGATCATGTTGTCCACTGTAGAAGACCAATTTAATTTGTACAGGGAGACAACTGGGTGCACAGAAGAGAAGCTGTGTTCTTGAAATCCTTTTGAATGCCTAAAACTTGGCAGCCAAACTGGAAGACATAAAAACTATTTTCCAGAATAAATGAATATAATGGCTCACATGCCACACATTCCAACCTGGATGTGAAGGCACAATTAAGGAAATAAGCTGTATGATACCACCACAAGCTGCTTTACACTGGCACTTCTTTGGATAAGTTTGGCCATATTATGGACAAGCATTACGCATGAAGCACATTCTACCTGCTCCCCAAAAGGAGAAAAGAAAGAATGGTGATCCTACACTCCCATAATCCTCCTGGCCTTACTCTCTGTTTATCCACTGCCCCACACCCTCTGTCTAACAGTTTCCCCTTACTCTGTCCCACCACTTCTTGAAACCCACATCACCATCATTGTGCGCCACACTCCACCAGCTCTGGTACCCATGAATCACAACCTAGGTCATGTATCTGCCACACCACCTTTCTGCATCCATAGGCAGCACAATCAGCTGCTGCTGAGCCACTAACTACCCACTCCAACCTCTCTTCCTGCCTCTCTCTACCTCTACCCACTACACTTGACATGACCAGCACCCCCACCCCACCCTAGTCCACTGTAGCAAGTTTTGTTTCTCTCTTTTGAGTCCCTTTCAACGAATCACTCCTAAATTATTTATATTGTGGCAGCACCTTCCTTACTACAGTTATTTTTGAGAAAATAATTTAACTGGTTGGATAAAAAATCTACTCACCAAGCAGCAGCAGAACACACACATAAAAGAAGGCTATAATTAGACAAGCTTTTGGAGCCAGCGGCTACTTCTTCGGCCAGAAAGGTTGAAGGGGAAGGAAGAGGGGTGAAGCAAAAGAACTAGAGAGGTCTAGGACAAGGGGTAGATTTTGGGAAAGTCACCCTGAAGCACGGGTCAGGGAAGACTTACCAGACAAGATGAGAAGGAAAAACTTATTGTTGGAAACTGCTCCAGATGAGATTTGAAAACCTGACAGATTAAAGGTGGAAGATAGGGCAATATGCAAGACAAAAGATTATTGCTTAAACATCGTGCATGAGTTAATAAGAGTGAAAAGCTAAGTGCAATTTATGTAACAGAGGTGGAGGTGGGCGGCTTAGTTGATCAGCACCTGCAAGCCATAGTTCAAAGACTTGCCTCCTATATTGTAGCACCATCTATTTCCTAAATCATTTGAAATCCATGCCCGTCCCACTCCCACCACACACCTTGCTTGTCACCACTGACGCCACCTCCCTCTACACCAACATCCCCATTGTACATGGTCTGTCCGCTGCTAAACATTTCCTCAGTAAAAACCTACCTGATTCCAAACGTATGATGTCTTCCTACTTGCCTTAATCAACTTTATACTTACCAACAACTACTTCATCTTTGAAGGCCAGACATACAAACAGATCAGGGCTACGGCCATGGGAACCAGGATGGCTCCCTCTTATGCCAACCTTTTCATGGTTCGCTTGGAAGGGGCTTCCTGGGATTCAAAAGTCTTCAGTCATTTGGTTTAGACACATTGATGACATCTTTACCATATGGACTCATTGTGAGGGCAACCTGTTAAAATTCCTTGGACCTCTGAATACCTTCTCCCAATTAAATTTCACATGGTCCTATTCCAAATCCTGCACCACTTTCCTTGATGTTGATCTTGTCCTCACCGAAGGCCAGCTACACACTTCTGTCCACATTAAACCTACTAACAAACAACATTACATAAATTTGACAGTTGCCATCCTTTCCATTTCAAACATTCCCTCCCATACAGCCTTGACATTCAAGGCAAATGTATTTGTTCAGATGCAGACTCTTTACATAATACACCACCATTCTCACCTCAGCCTTCACTGGACGTAATTACCATACCCACCTAGTTCAAAAGCAGGTTTTTCCTCGACCATCACATCTGATCCTGGTACTGCTGGTCCCTCCAAAAAACAACTTTGGAGCACACCATTGGTCTCTCAGTGTTATCCTGGTCTGGAATGTATTATCAGCCACTTCGACAAGGCCATGACTTCCTAAAATCATGCCCTGAAATTAGATCCATTCCATCTGAGATTTTGCCCATCACACCTAGAACAGCTTTTCGCCGCTCTCCTAATATTCTTGTCAGACCTTATTCTCCTTCTGCACCCATCTCCCTACTGTATGGCTCCTACCCCTGTGACCATCCCCGCTGCAAGACTTGCCCTAAGCACCCTCCTACCACCACCTATATCAGCCCTGTAACTGGCAAAATATATGCTATCAAAGGGAGAGCCACCTGTGAAACGATAGGTCATAGACCAGATATTATGTAAGCACTGTTCAGCCTTTTACATCGGCACGACTACCACCAAATTATCAGTTAGAATGAATGGGCATAGGCAGAAGGTGTATACTGTCAACACACAATGTCCTGTTGCAGAGCATACTCTACAATATTTATGCCAGTTTCACCACATGTCACCTCATTCTTTCCCCAGACACCAGTTTCTCAGTACTCCACAGGTGGGAACTAGCACTATGGCATGTTCTTGGTTCTCGCCACCCACCTGGGCTTAATTTACATCAATTTATTCCATCTCAGCCTTTCTTCACAGTAACTATGTTTTTCTTCACTCTGTTTTAGTTTTCTACATCTTTCATTTTTCGCCGCCTCCCCCTCCCATCTCTGTTATGTACAATGCCGTTAGCTTTTCACTCTTAGTAACTTGTGCATGATGTTTAAGCAGTAATCTCTGTCTTGCACATTGCCTAGTTTTCCACCTTTAAGTTCTCAGGTTTTTAAATCCCGTCCACTGCAGTCCCCAACAATTAGTCTTTCCTTCTCACAGCATCCAGTAAGTCTCCCCTGACCCGTGGTTCTGGGTGACTCTCCCGAAATCTACCCCTTGGTCTAGATCTCTCCAGATCTTTTGCTTCACCCCTCTCTTCCTTCCCCTTCAATCCTTCTGCCTGAAGTAAGAGCCACTGGCTCCATGAGCTTGCCTAATTATAACCTTCTTTTACATGTAAGTTCTTCTGCCACTTGGTGAGTAGATCTTTTTATCTATACAATTATTACATTACTGTTTTTATTGTACCATTAACTAGGTTCAAGACACTGCAGGCTCCCCATAAAATGTAAGTATTAACAGTTGCCATTCGTCATACACAATTGATATAATGCATGCATATTAAGAATAAGGCATCATTTTGCTCACTCTTAACATACAAGAACAAGGCATCATCATGCTCACTCTAAACATACAATGTAGTATAGTCCTTAATGAAACCCAAGAACTTCTGCTCAAAAATTAAATTCCAATACATCAAGCAATGACATCATACCACAGTGATAAAATAGTTTGCGGAAATGTAATGCACACTGTTCTGGTATCCATTAATTATGCTGCCCAAGTCTTTTGTAATAACTATTTAGAGCTTTACTACTAGAATTAAGCTTTGATAATACAAACTAAGTGGATAGATAAAAAATCTACTCACCAAGCAGCAGCAGCAGCAGCAGAAGAAGAAGAAGAACACACTTATAAAGGTATTTAAATTCACAAGCTTTTGAAGCCAGTGGCTCCTTATTCTGGGAAGAATTGAGAGGGAAGGAAGAGCGGTGAAGAAAAAGGATTTGTGAGGTTTAGAAAATGGGGAGAGTTGAGAAAAGCCACTTAAAACCCCGGGTCAGGAGAGACTTACTGGACAGTATGAGAAGGATCCCATCCAGTAAGTCTCCCCTGGCCCAGGGTTCTGGCCGACTTTTCTGACCTCTCCCCATTTCCTAAACCTCACCAGCTCTTTTCCTTTCCACTCTTCCTTCCCCTTCAACCTTTCTACCAGAAGAAGGAGCCACAGGCTCCAAAAGCTTACAAACTCAAATAACTTTATAACTGTGTGCTCCTACTGCTGCTTGGTGAGAAGATTTTTCATCTATCCAATTACATACATTACTACTAGAATTGACGGCTGATAGCTGACACCATCAGTAATATAAATATATAATGTGGTGTTCATTATGGTATGTTTCACCCATTATCATTTCAACATGTTCCACTTACTCATGATCTTCAAACTGAGTCAGTCTCTAAAACATTAATGTCTTGCAACACTCATCTTTGAAACACTTGTTAACAGGGATATAAACTGAAAGACAAATTAATTTGAAAATTAGTATGAAAAGTATTTAATTGAGAAAATGGAAACAAAGGGCAGAAAACAATGATGTGGATATTTCTTGTTTACAAGGAAAGAAATTGGATGCAGAACATGATAGCATTACGGTGACTGTAAGCGCCAATTTTTAATTATACAATCTTAGCCACTAGAAAGTAATCTGTATTCAAGCATTTAGGAAATGATGTACCTGTTAACAATTTCTCCAGTCCTGTGCCTGTCAAAGAAAGACATATCCTGACGCATTATGGATGCAAATAAATCTTTCCGCATTGAGGCAGCAATTCGTTCACCAACACTTGATAGAAGATAAATGTAGATGAATGTAAATACCGACTGGAAACAAGAATCATAATTCATGGAGGTACATCAGTCATGGAAAATACTGGAAGTGAAACTGTCAAATCAATTTGTTATTACTACCAATATTTTTTTCATTTATTGCATATTTAAAGACTATTACCTTGTATTTTAAATTGGTCACACATTTTACTATTTTCACCCTATAAAAATATAATTTTTCCATAACATGAACAAACATCATTTTCAGCAAAGAAAAATTAAAGTAACAATAATTAGTTACAACTAAAAAGAGAAGGAAGCAAATAATAATAATAATAACAATAATAATAATGTATGTTAAGGGAAACAGAGTGTTAAGTAAAAATTTTAGTAACATAGAAGAGAATAAATGGAGGATAGGAAAGCATTGATAAGAAGGTTGCCCATCACTGCCAGTGATTGAAAGGAAAAGTTGCAGAATTGCACTGAGCTTTTTCTTTCAATCTGACATAACTTTTGTATACATAATTTGATTGCATATTAATAGTTAGTTTCCTAAATTAATGAAACACTTTAAGTGGCCCTTAGTCTGAGTGTACACTGAGGCCGTGTCTGTCCAACTAACAGGTTGTCCACATGGTCGTATGACTATGGTCGACAGTTGAGACTTGTCCACTGCAGCCAAGTAACATTTGTCACACGGCCAGCCGCCAGTCAGTCGTGAGGCAACTGTAATGCTTGACTGGACAAGAGACTGATTTTTAATTGGTAAAAAATGCACATCTCATAAGGGAAAGAACCAAGCTGAAGCAAACAATGTTCTTGGTCATTCCTGTACTGAGCAGAATAGGAGAATTTCTACACCTACATAAGAACTGAAGAGGAAAGGAAAATTTTTCAACTACTGCAGGATGAACATGGAAATATTCCAGTTTATCCTTACAGCTATTCAGCATTCAAATCCGAAATGGTCAAATTTCAGGGAAACTATATAACATGAGGAACATTTGGCTTTAACATTGAGTTAAGTGCACAAACATTTAATGCTCACAAATGAAAAGGTACTGTACAGTATTGTCCTTATAACAATATTCCCAAAATGAATTACAAAATGGTTTTCAAAAAATATGCAACAACAGCAAGTTTATTGTAGTATCTACATATATAGTGCAAGGAAAAGATAAAATATTTCGTTTGTGAGTCTGTACTGTTCCCTGTGATATTTGACAGGTAGATTGCTGCCATCTGTATAAAAATCATTTCATTTACATCAATCGAGTGGATGTCTGTTGCATTTTTATTGCTGTATATTGAAAACAAAGTTTTCCCAGGCGGCATGTATCCCAGTCATTGACTGCTTGTTAACTGGGATATTCTGTAGGATAGTACTGTGATAGGCACAGCAATTTGTTGTTCTTGGTGATAGGCACAGCAATTTGTTGTTCTTGTTGCAGTTTATGCTGAATTGTCAATAGAGACACCACAGCTGGGAAAATAGTGAAGAAAACTTGCAAAGCAATTTGTAATAATTTGCACTCTTTGTACATACCTTTCCCTGCAGAAGACAATGTCAAGCCAACAGTAGAAAGTTTTTGAGAGAAACAGCTCTTTCCGAATTGTGTGGGGTAAGCAATTTTTTTTAATTTTCTTATGAGCTGTAGTTGGTCCTAACTGTAAGTTTCTAGTAATACACCAAACAGAGCGAAGGTGGAGTTTTCTCACACTGGAGCCTTTCTCAGAATCTTGGAGGTGTTGGACATCACTGCACTCTTTCAGGAACAAACATTATGATACCCGACATTCTCTTGCCTGATGAAGGCTATCCGCTAAAGACTTGTGTATCTAACGAGACCATTCAAGTGTTGAAATGTAGACAAGTGGAAACGATTTTCAACAAACGTCCCTCTTAGGCTCAACAAGTGGTAGAATGTGTGTTTGGAATAATGACTAGTAAATGAAGATTGCTGCAAAGAGGTACTGAAATTGAAAAGCCTGGTAATGTCAATATTATAGTCAAACGTATATGCTTGTTACACAACACTGTAACTGACAATGAGGGGGAAGAATCAGCAGCTGCATTCACTTGCCAGCTAACAAAATCAACAATAAGATATGTTTCAGTCATCAAGAGACATGCGTTTCTGCAATCGAGAGCCATGGTGTCACTGCAGCCTGATTCCATTCGAGGGAAATTTATGATATTCTTTTGTAAAGGGGAAATGTACACATGAAGCAGTTTAAGTATTTCACAGAATACAAGTTACAAAGGGTGGACATATGGTTGAAGATATTCTTCTCATTGTCTTAAAAAAATGATACAAGTAAAAACATGTCACATATTCAATAAATCTGACCGCACAATACATTTTTTGTCAAATTATGATTAGTGTTTCCATATATATTCCACACTCATGTCCTCTGCAACTATCAATCATAGATTCCTCTGTAAGCTGCAGTGCTGATGCCTTGTCTCTTGCGTATACCACAGTGGCCTATTCTCATTCACAAAATTTATAAGCTGCTCCATGTCCATAATTCTATAACTGATATTTAAGAATGAAACACACCCAGAAACAAACAGCAACAAGCATTCACTTTCACTGACTACATCCAACCAATCCTATTTCACTGAGAACCCTCATCAGCCAGCAATATGCCGCTGACTTGGTCGGGTGCAGTGGATGCGCATCAGAGCCATTACCTGTCTTGGGATCAGTTGGCCATTTGTGGCCACATATGGCCATCCAACTACAAGAACAACCATTTTCCAAGACATGGCACGGTCATACAACACCCAGTAATATGCAATGAAGAAACAGTCAGTCTTCGTTGCAGGGATGTATTTATTATTATTTCTTTCCTTTCTCAGACGTTATGTCTGGTTAAAAATGGAAAGTGACGCGGACCTTGATCAAGCGTGACTTCCTTTTAACTGTGTGGTATATGTTACATTGCATTTAGGAACTTTCGGGTAATTGAACATGTATAAATAATTACAGATTTCTGTAGTTGTATATATACGTTTGGATGTAGCTGTATTGCGTTGATGTACTGGTGGATATTGTGTGGTATGACTCCTGTAGTTGACAGTATAATTGGTATAATGTCAACTTTATCCTGATGCCACATGTCCTTGACTTCCTCAGCCAGTTGGATGTATTTTTCAATTTTTTCTCCTGTTTTCTTCTGTATATTTGTTGTATTGGGTATGGATATTTCGATTAGTTGTGTTAATTTCTTCTTTTTATTGGTGAGTATGATGTCAAGTTTGTTATGTGTTGTTGTTTTATCTGTTATAATGGTTCTGTTCCAGTATAATTTGTATTCATCATTCTCCAGTACATTTTGTGGTGCATACTTGTATGTGGGAACATGTTGTTTTATTAGTTTATGTTGTATGGCAAGTTGTTGATGTATTATTTTTTGCTACACTGCCATGTCGTCTTATGTATTCTGTGTTTGCTAGTATTGTACATCCGCTTGTGATGTGATCTACTGTTTCTATTTGTTGTCTGCATTTATATGTTGTGGTATTGGGATCTTTAATAATATGCTTGCTGTAATATCTGGTGTTTATTGTTTGATGCTGTATTGCAATCATGAATCCTTCCGTCTCACTGTATATATTGCCTTTTCTTAGCCATGTGTTGGATGCCTCTTGATCGATGTGTGGCTGTGTTAGATGATACGAGCGCTTGCCATGTAGTGTTTTCTTTTTCCAATTTACTTTCTTCGTATCTGTTGATGTTATGTGATCTAAAGGGTTGTAGAAGTGGTTATGAAATTGCAATGGTGTAGCCGATGTATTTGTATGACTGATTGCTTTGTGTATTTTGCTGGTTTCTGCTCGTTCTATAAAGAATTTTCTTAAATTGTCTACCTGTCCATAATGTAGGTTTTTCATGTTGATAAATCCCCTTCCTCCTTCCTTTCTGCTTAATGTGAATCTTTCTGTTGCTGAATGAATGTGATGTATTCTATATTTGTGGCATTGTGATCGTGTAAGTGTATTGAGTGCTTCTAGGTCTGTGTTACTCCATTTCACTACTACAAATGAGTAGGTCAATATTGGTATAGCATAGGTATTTATAGCTTTTGTCTTGTTTCTTGCTGTCAATTCTGTTTTCAGTATTTTTGTTAGTCTTCGTCTATATTTTTCTTTTAGTTCTTCTTTAATATTTGTATTATCTATTCCTATTTTTTGTCTGTGTCCTAGATATTTATAGGCATCTGTTTTTTCCATCGCTTCTATGCAGTCGCTGTGGTTATCCAATATTTAATCTTCTTGTTTAGTATGTTTTCCCTTGACTATGCTATTTTTCTTACATTTGTCTGTTCCAAAAGCCATATTTATATCATTGCTGAATACTTCTGTTATCTTTAGTAATTGGGTGAGTTGTTGGTTTGTTGCTGCCAGTAGTTTTAGATCATCCATGTATAGCAAATGTGTGATTTTGTGTGGGTATGTTCCAGTAATATTATATCCATAATTTGTATTATTTAGCATGTTGGATAGGGGGTCCAGAGCAAGGCAGAACCAGAAAGGACTTAATGAGTCTCCTTGGTATATTCCACACTTAATCTGTATTGGCTGTGATGTGATATTATTTGAATTTGTTTGGATATTAAGTGTGGTTTTCCAATTTTTCATTACTATGTTTAGGAACTGTATCAATTTAGGATCTACTTTGTATATTTCCAATATCTGTAGCAACCATGAGAGGAGTACACTATCAAAAGCTTTTTGGTAATCAATGTATAAGTAGTGTAGCGACCTTTGTTTAGTTTTAGCTTGACACGTCACCTCTGTATCTATTATCAGTTGCTCTCTACAACCTCGTGCTCCTTTGCAGCAGCCTTTTTGTTCTTCATTTATAATTTTGTTCTGTGTTGTATGTGTCATTAATTTCTGTGTAATGACTGAAGTTAATATTTTGTATATTGTTGATAAACATGTTATGGGGCGATATTTTGCTGGGTTTGCTGTGTCTGCTTGATCTTTAGGTTTCAGATAAGTTATTCCTTGTGTATCAGGGACTGTGTATCAGTCTGCAATGTAACTGTTAAATAATTTAGTTAGATGTGAATGTGTTGAGGTGAACTTCTTTAGCCAGAAATTTGCTATTTTATCATTTCCAGGGGATTTCCAATTGTGCGTAGAATTAATTGCGCGGGTGACATCATGTTGCAAAATTATCACTTCAGGCATTTGTGGTATCATCTTGTATGTGTCTGTTTCTGCTTGTATCCACCATGCATGTCTGTTATGTTGTACCGGGTTTGACCATATGTTGCTCCAGAAGTGTTCCATGTCTGTTATGTTTGGTGGATTGTCTATTTTAATGTGTGTGTTATCTATTGTCTGGTAAAATTTCTTTTGGTTTGTGTTGAATGTTTGGTTTTGTTTGCTTCTATTTTCACTTTTTTTGTATCTTCTAAGTCGTTTGGCTAATGCTTGTAATTTCTGCTTCTTTTCATCTAATTGTTCTATCGCTTCTTGTTGTGAGATTTTACCTAACCTTTTTCGTTTTTTGTCTGATATTTCATTTCTTATAAATTGTGTTAGCTGTCCGATGTCTTTTCTCAGTTTTCCTATTCTGATATGTAGCCTGTGTTGCCATTCTGGTTTTGTGGGTTTCTTCTGTGTGTTGGTTGGTTCTGATCTGTGCCTAGTGTTCATATTTAGTGTAGTGAGTGCTCCTACATAAACCAGTAGTTGTAACTCTTCCATAGTTGTATTTTCATTTATTTTGTTGTGTATGATTGTGTTGATAGTTGTTATTGTTGTTTCGACTTGTGGGTTATTGGGTGGTCTATGCAAGAATGGTCTAATGTCTGTATTTGTGTCTTTGTATTCTATATATGACAACTGAAATTTTTCTTCTATATCTAACATGTGTGTCACTTCATGTTCTATTTGTGCTTGTTCTGGTGGCTGTCTTAAGATTTCGTTTTCCTCTGATTGTTTAATTGATGTGTGTTGTTCTTTGTTTGTTTGCTCTGGGATGTTTGAGTCCATTACTGTATTTTCTTCTTCTTCTGATTGCACATTATTTTGTTCCAGTATTTGTTGTACTTTTTGTTTGATGTTTTCTAATTCTGATTGGGGTATCCTGTTATTTTTTATTATTACACGAATCTGATCAGCTAGTCGTTGTTCTGTTAGAAATTTTAATTCTGGGTATCTGGTAATAAATGTTGTGTATACTTGTGAGCTGTATCCAGTTGTGTTGGTTCCTAAG
Source organism: Schistocerca piceifrons (assembly GCF_021461385.2). Taxonomy (NCBI): domain Eukaryota; kingdom Metazoa; phylum Arthropoda; class Insecta; order Orthoptera; family Acrididae; genus Schistocerca; species Schistocerca piceifrons. The sequence goes on from NC_060142.1 coordinate 62,794,660, forward strand.
TTTGTAGCTTGGTAATAACAGAACATGAGGTGTCGGTTAACTTCATCTGACATCTCATCCTCTGTCATTATTTTCCTTCTAGAGTGGTTGCAGGAAGCATATCCTGCAAAACACCTCTATTTGGATTTAAATCATTTGCCGTGTGGCTAGCAGTGTCGTTACCGTTGTGGACGGGCATAGGGTTCAAGCGTCGTCCCCGACCATGACAGCGCTTGTCTGAGGCTTCATTAGTTCTGTCCTGAACCAACTAATCACACTAAAACGAGGGGTTAGCCCTATTAGTGGTTTGTTCTTTTCGTCGCCTTTTACGACTGGCAGAACATTACTATTATTTAATAACCGAGACTGAATATTTGCTTTTTAACTGAAGAAATGTGGTTCCAGTGGACACTCGGGCTTAGGCAACAATGGCCAGTCTCTTTTTACAGAGTATTATGAAATACATTTCAACAACAATGATTATAGTAGCTGTGCTTTATGGGGCTCACCAGGAACACAGATCTACGAATGAAGTCATTAGGTTTTGTATTTCCGACCAGCATTTTCTTTATTTGTACCATTCGTTTAACACGATTTATTTTGAATGTTGCAATTTCATTCTGGAATAATTTTCCTTTTGTTTCTTCTGGATGTCACCATCATGTTCTAAAGCTGATTAAAAGCTAGTAATGTTTTAACTTGGTATTTTAATAATGTGAACAGTGACTGAATTCCTCATTCGGAGCCCACTTAGTAAATCATATTTTAATAATGTGAACAGTGACTGAATTTCTCATTTGGAACCCATTTAGTAAATCATTACAGTCTCTCATAAGCAGATAAAATTTTGGTCTGGGTTCTGAATAAAGTAATGTTTTCTGAAGGTCAATATTTCCACTTTAGATTGCTATCTTTATTTAAAAAGCAGCAATAATGTTTGTATATGGTATCCACACACATAGCAGGTTCTTTGCCTCTCCATTTTCTGTGATTCATTGCTTCCTTCTTAAGGGTGCTGTATGTTGTACCATCCATCACATCATCCAGTATCTGAAATGCCTCCGGATACTGATTTAACATGAGAGGAAGCCATTTTTGTACATGAAATGGAGACTGCATTATGCAGGGAAGATAATCTGTCAGGGTATTCTGTTGCCTTTAACATGCGATACAGATACCTTTCACAGCTGCCCGCTCTGGGTCAGAAGCTACATGAGAAGAACAGGTTGGAAAATGAAAGACCCCTAGCCCTCGAAACCTAATAGCATCAGGGTCAGAAAAGAACAAGAGTTGGCTGAGGTTGGCCAGATAGGAAAGATAAAAGTGAGGAGCCTGGCATAAATAAGTGGAAGCAATGCCAGGACACAGCTCGGGTTCCCAAGGTGTGAGTCCCAGCATGCCACCCATACATGTTTGAGAACTTTTACTGCAAACTTCTTACAACAAGGTTTGTAAGATGACAGAATTTAGTGCTATTTCTTCCTGTGCTTCAAAAAATTGTCAAATTTTAGGCAGAGCAATAGATGGTTGTGGTGGTTAGTTCACAGTTTCTCACATATCCCTTGCACTTGCACCAAGCGAGTCAAATGCCATGGTATTGTTTAAACAAGCACTTCAGTGCAGACCGTTCAAACAACAGCATTATTTGACCATCTCTGCCCTTCCGAATTCTTCAAAATAAATCTTCATGTGATCTCAATAGTCAAAGCTTGATCTGTAAATGTAAGACAACCTCAATATACATTCAGCAGCAATAGTTTAATCTGCAAATATAAGATGGTCTTTTATTTTATGAATGACAAATTTGGGAAAAAAATCTCACCTTACAATCGGATAACTATGGTACGTTTCTATGTAGCTGTGTTTGTATGTATTTTGATTTCTAATATTATTTTATGTATGTATGTATGTGTGTATGTAGTTTTTTAGCTATGTTTGTATTATGTGTTACCATGACTCCATGCATGTCTGGTTCATTTCTTTTTCCTGTATCACTGTATGATGATTCATATCCTCAGTCATCACTGTTGTCATTTAGTGCTGTGTTTGGTTTGGGTGCGGATCTATATGGCCTCTCTCTTGTGTATTTTTCTTATAATACTCTTGAAACAGTATCTGCTGTTATGTCTAGGTCTGCAGATTGGTCTGAGTTCCTGAGGGAGTTGTGTATGTTGTCACATATCATCAGTTTTTGTTTGGGCTATGTATGCGCGAGGCAGTGCAGTATTACATTTTTAGGGGAAGCAGTTTCCCTACATGTGCATTCTTCGTTTGCATGGGTGTTCATCCAACATAAGCATGTTAGATATGGATTATATCTGGTTATAGAATTTATCATTCCATGCTCCAGCCCCTTTTGTATGTGCCCTTTGCCATGTATTCACCTGTAATCTTTTAATGTGGTAAATATCAGTGATATCTTCTTCTGTGATTGCTCTTATTCTGAGCCTTAAGCCCATCTTCATCCAATATGTTGCAACACAGTACCTATAAAGATGCACAAGACTACACAAAGGGCTTCCAGAGATGTAGTTCTAACGGTATCTGATAGCCACAGGAGAATAACCAAACGCCTGCACCTCGCAGGTGGAGTTTGTGTGTCCATGTGCTTAGCATACACACATAACGGATTCAAATATTGCACAGTGCTATATTCCCACATATGTCAGTGGAAGTCTGCAATGTTTATTTTTGGCAGTTTTTGAAGCAGTTTTGCAGCTTTGCCTGCTATGCTTTGTATGTGGCTGTTCAGGAGAATCCTTCATCAACTGAAATTCCCACATATCCTTTTGTCAGTTTTCAAGTTTTACCAGTGGATTTCCCTTTAAGTAAATAGAATGTGAAGAATATTGTTCATAGCTATCATCGGTTTACTATATGCACACCAGTTGTGCATGTGTTGTAGTATATCAACAGCTTGATCCTCCATTTGTGCTTGGAAGTTTGCTGACACTACCACCAGCAAGTTGTTGGCAGCATACACTGCAATTCTGTAACCACAGTCAAGGCTCTCCACAAGAAGGAATGGAGGTTCTACTGCTAGGTACCAGAAGATGGCCCCACAGATCGATCCTTGTGGGCATCTCTTACTGAGTTTTTCGATCACTTTCCGGCTCCCTGCTCAACACTCAGCAACCCTGTTCCTATAGTATTTCCACAGGCTGTGCAGCTTGCTAAGATGTACAAACATTGCAGGTCACCAGAGAGTGTCATATGCACCTGTGATGTCTATCATTATCGCTATTACGATCTGTTTTTTCTACAATGTGGAGGGCTTGGTTTATTGTGTCATCAACTGATTTGTTTTTCCAAAATCTATACTGATACGGGCTAAATCTCTCTGCATGACTGTAGTCCGTCATACAGAATGCGTTTGTGGACCTTAGCAAGCATGTTCAGCACACAAATTGGCCAGTACAATTTTTAATTATTTGTGGTCTTTGTCCGTGGCTTTCTTGGGAATTACAGTTTTTGCTATTTTCCATGCTATGGGTATTCTTCCCAGCCATAGGACCTCATTTAGGGTCATGGTTAGAAAGGACATAATGAGTGGTGCAATGTGTTGTAGAACTTCCTCTTTTATGCCACTGGATCCAGGAGCTATTCTTCTTTTTAGTGCTGTTCTTGTTCAGGCAACATCCTCTCATGTAAAAAGTCAAGTGATAGATTCAGTTCTGCAGTCGAGTTATAGTTCTGTTTGTAGGGTGTTGTGTATCAGTGCATCTGTGCTATCATCATCATCATCATCACCATCATCATGTAGGAGTTTTTGCAGGAAGTATTTTGCAGTGCCTCTCCACTTAGACGTTCACAAGCCACCATCTTGGTGCAGCGTTGACAACATCACTGCGGTTTCTATTTTTTCCATTAAAATTTTGTAAGGTATCCCCATTAGTTTCCAGACTGAGAGTTTCACTCTGCAGTGGAATGTGCACCGATATGAAACTTCCTGGCAGATTAAAACTGTGTGCCGGACCGTGACTCGAACTCGGGACCTTTGCCTTTCGCAGACAAGTGCTCTACCATCTGAACTACCCATGCATGACTCACACCCCGTCCTCACAGCTTTACTTCCTCCAGTACCTTGTCTTCTACTTTCCAAACTTCACAGAAGCTCTCCTGCAACCCTTGCTGAACTAGCACTCCTGGAAGAAAGGATATTGCGGAGACATGGCTTAGCCACAGCCTGGGGGATGTTTCCTGAATGAGATTTTCACTCCGCAGTGGAGTGTGCACTGATATGAAACTTCCTGGCAGATTAAAACTGTTTTAATCTGCCAGGAAGTTTCAGTCCCTATTAGTAATACAAAAGGTGTTTAAAAAGTGTCCTATTCCTACAAGAGGTAAATAATATTGGTCAAAACAAGCACAAAAGTTCTTACAATGATATGTTTGGAAACAAATACCTGTTGAGATATGGGCCAGTCTGACATCTCATCACCATCTGTCTGCTGCATACAATTGCACATTATAGGCAGTGCTGCACGTGGTTCAGCCCTTCTTCACAGTGAGTCACACACACACACACACACACACACACACACACACACACACACACACACACACACGAGTGATTCAGTATCCATGGGCATGAATTGTTAGTGACAGACTCATAGCACCATGTATGGATGATGGCTTGGTTGAGGTGGTGTGGTAGCATACAAATATCGTGTTCATCCGAATCCATTGAATTTGGGGACATTTAAAGGCATTGGCGTGTACCTGTGACAATGTGCAGACATTACAGGTGCGTGTGACATGCAACCAAAATGGAGCCAAGTGTATCTGAAGGAGTGTGTGATTCACGGCGAAGAAGGGCTGAAGAATATGTGAGGATGTGTGATAACTACATGCAGCACTGTTTATAGCGTCTTCTTCTACATAATGAACAGATGGGAATCAGAGGACAGATCAGCCCATATCTCAACAGGTATTGGTTTCTGGAAATATCATTATAGAAATGTTTCTTCTAGTTTTGGTGAAAACTAAATTCAATGGGAACAAGAGACTTCCCTTGAATATGTAGTTTGCTAAAAACATATCCACACAGACTGCTTTTCAGCTTCGGGATTCTAATATTAATATGAAATGCAGCTCTCGGAATTTTCACTGATTCACATTGCAAGATACAAGAGGTGAAATATATTCAGTTTTCTGCTCTTTTTGTCTTTCTTCACTCTAGCCACAGTGGCTATCCCTGACAAACTGAGGAGGGAATGGAAAGCTTAATAAAAGATTTTGAAATTAATTTTGTATTAGGTATAGGTCTACTACCCAACAGAATGTCAAATCAAACACCCTTCAGCCATCTAATTGCCAAACTGTTATTTTATTTGGCTACCAGTTTCGGCGATGTACTGCACCATCTCCAGGTCCCCTGACCAATATGTAGAAGATTCCAACCTTGGTTCCCATCTAAACAGAATTCTTCTTGATACAGCAGTCACTTCAACCATCATCTGCCATAAAATAACAGTTTGGAAATTAGATGGCTGAAGGGTGTTTGATCTGAAATTCCCTACTAAACAGCCGAGACCAAATTCCCTACTAAACAGCCGAGACCCGCAACATTCTCTGAAAAGATGGACATGTAGAGGCTACAACCCAATAGTGACATATGAGAATTTGTGCTGGCCTGTGACATATAGTGGACAACAATTATATAAGGATGTAGAAAGTGTGACTTGCAGAAGTTTGGCTCAGTGGTCCATGGTACACGCACAGATAGGTGAAGCGGTTAAGACAACCACTCACAGTAAGTGGGAAATCCAGGCTTGAGTCCCAGTCCAGTGCAGATTTTCAAATGTCATTCTTGGGTAGTAGATGTATACCAAATACAGCTGATATCACAGAATTAGCAGTCAGCAAATTACTTTCAAAGTATTTTGCACAGCTTTGGATCGTCAACAATGTCTGTTCTTTCAAACACGATTCTACATAATAAAAGATTACATCTACTGGCTTTTCATATAATAGTTTTACTATGCCAGTGCACATTTTAAGACCACAGCAACACCAGAAATTCAGTTATTATGTATGGACCATAACTGAGGTGACAACATGCTAGAAATTATTTATTCTTTTACATATGATACCACAATGAAGTAGCTGCCATACACTCAACATATACAGTTTTGAAAGAGCTTTGAAAAGTTGGTACGATGAACATAAGAGTGTTACTTCATATTACACAAAAGAAAGAAATTCACAGATACACATTTCTAGCACATTGACATTGCAACATAGGTCCTTATTACTCAGCATGGCAAACTGGTAATCCTGCTGTAATGGGAACTAAGTTGGTGGCAGGAATAGGTACTGTACTTTTTGATTCAAAGTAACACGTGTCGTTACCTCGCAGTGCACACATTGATAGTGACCATGAGGTGATTGCATAAAATACCTTCATGAGAAGCTGTGATAACTTGCTGTTAATGTCATTATTTTTATTGACCATGTCATCCTGTTTTATAGATGATCATTTCAGGCACTGCTGACAACTGGCTTTCAACAGAATACTGGAAGCACCCTGATGACATTATTTAACAGTGGCCAAAACACTCATCTATAAAACAACATGAAAACAAAGTCACACACCCAAAAACATTTTATTGAAAATAGAATGTAGTTATCCTTTTATCTCAATTGCTAAGTCACTCAGTGCCCAAAGTGGCCAGTACAATAAAGCAATGTCACTACTTCTGGGCAATCCACGACTGCCGATTTGTCCAGTGTGATGGCTTCATCTGATGTTTTAAAGATAGAACTGCAGGTCAGTGCTCCCTTTCAAAAAGAAGCAGAAGAAGAAGATGATGATGATGATGATGATGATTGGAGCTTATGGGCACTCAATGGGGAGGTTTCCAGAGTCATTACACTTATTAAAACAAATGAATGTGGCTAACACACTGAAAATTGCTCCATACTCATGTACTCAAAATTGAGCATACAATCATTCCATCTTACAAGCCCTAAAACAATGGAGAAGAGTAGCTATACATAACACTAAAATAAAAGTAAAACGACAAATGAGCTAAACAAAACGCACAGGCAAATGTGATTGACAAATCAATTACAAATATATGAATGAGCCAGTCACCCTGTTAACACATTAAAATCATCACCCTAAAATCTTGGGAAAAATGTTGGACAATTCACAAAACCTTAAAACTTGAACTACATTCATTTGAACATTACTTAAAAGAGAGGGCAGATCCATTGGCAAATCTGCTGTGGCTCACTGGACAGAAAATAAAATGCAGTCCAATAAAATTTACTGCAGTTATCTGTATGCCCCAAGCACCACAAATTTGAGGGTCTTCTTGCGGGAGCAAAAATCCATGCATCACAGGGCTGTGGCCTATGTGAAGATGGGAAAGGATGACTTCGTCCCATCGACGTGGCTGGCAGGAGGTATATCACGGCCGCGTTGTGGGCTTTATTAGACAGAGCTTATTGTCCGTCACTTCCAGCCACTCATCCTCCCACCGACACAAGACTCTGGATCTCAACGGCAAGGTTATGGCATGCAGGGGGATGGCACACTGAAATACATGAGGATCACAACACCCTCCTTAGCTGCTAGATCCATCTGTTCATTCCCCACAAGTCACATGTACCCTGGTACCTGGCAAAAAAACACCTCCTTCCCCACAGTTGTCATAGCTGAAGGAGGGCATCCTGGATATTCTGGACTATTTTATCTGCTGGGTACAAATGTTTCAGAGAGTGAAGCGCAGTCAGAAATTTGGTACTGGAAGAACGTCTCATCTGCCCTATGGCCCACAAGATCCCATATAATTCTGCATTGGAGACAGTAAATTCTTGAGGCAGTTGGAACTTGAGGATACAATCCAGAAAAATGACAGAGTAACCAACTGAGACCCCCTGTTTAGACCCATCTACATAGTTGTGGTGCTCATATAAAATGTCATTAACAACTGAAGCAGGGGTGCAATCTCTCCTGTACTGCATCAATTCTAAAATTATCCTGAGTCAAAGCACTAACCAGGAATGCTGACAATTAAAAGCCTGGAGTTGCAGTCGTACATACACCAAACCAAGTGACTCCAGCACACATCGCACACAGATCCCAAATGGCATTGTGGATGGGTTGAGAAAAGGCATTTCAGAGGTGGACAAGCAACAGTAGTGTATGTGGATGAAGGCAAGCTGCAAGAAACTTACATGGCTGACACACCATGAGGAGCTGCCACTGGATGGTGAGTGGCAGTTCACCACTCTCAGCACAGAGACTGGATATGGGATTGGTCCGTAGATGTGATACTGTTTGTGGATGTGGCCAAAAGGGTAACACTTAAAATACCATCCTGAGGGACACTATTCTGCTCAAAACAATCTAACAGCATGTCATCAACACATGTCCTAAAAGACCGCTGAGACGGGAAGACCATATGAAGAATGGGAGGTGGCCATGAAAGCCCCACTGATGCAGTTGTGTGAGAATACTGTGTCTCCAAGTAGAATCTTACGCCTCAATGATATTGAAGAATATGCTGACACAGTGATATTTACATAGGAAAGCCTGCTGGATAGCAGGGTCAGGTTGTCAACAGTGGACCAAAGTTCCCGGAATCCACCTTGATAGTGGCTAAGGAGTTGCCTGGTCTCTAGCGACCAGACCAGACGACTGTTGACCAGACGACTGTTAACCATTTGCTACATGGTCTTTCCAAAATAGCTCGTTAAGGCGATACTCTGATAACTACTGGGAGATGTGCCGTCCTTTCCTGGTTTGAGGAGAGGTACCAAAAGTGCCTCTATCCACGAGTTGGGAAATTGACTGCCATATAAGATTAGAACATTTGAGGAGGATTTTCTTTGACACAGGTGGCAAATGTGGAAGCATGCAGTACCGGATTTGATCATGACCAGGTTCAGTATAACAAGTTTCAGAGTGCCGATTCCAGCTCCCACATGGAGAAAGGGCAGTTGTAAGACTCAGAATCATGGTACCTTAAGTCCTCTTGCCCCTATCTACAGTCGCACAGTAATGGTGAAATGGTGGATCTTGGCTGGCACTGGCTGTAGTTTTCGCAAAATGCTCTGCTGGAATCTGAATGACATGTCCAGATGTTGTTTGTAGACACCTCTATTTCAGCACTGATGCTATTGCTAAATGACTGTGTTTACCGGAAATCCTCTGGATCACTTCCCAAACGTTCATAGAACAAGTGGAATGACTGATAGAGTCCCGGAGCACTTAGCATGATCTTTTCTTGTTCTCCTTAATTAAGCATCAAGCCTTGGCTCTTGTGGCTCTGAAGACTACAAAGTTGTCTGCTGTCATGTGGCATTTAAACTGTCTAAGAGCTGCACATCTGTTCCGGATTGCTGAACGGCACTCATCTGACCACCAAGGTGCAGATGGCTCCATCCAGCAGATGAATGTGGGGTGGGAAATGGTCGTAGAATGAAGGTTGCCAATGACCTCGCATTGAACAGAGTCTGCGAGGGCTGGAGAGCAGATAGAAAGGTCGATGGCTGTGAATGACCTACTAGCAGTACAGAAATGAGTGTGGACACCCACATTGGGGATGCACAGCTTATGAGACATCATGAGGCTCTCCAAAACCCGACCCCATGGGCAAGTAGAGGTCACATCCCACAAGACACGGTGGGTATTGAAGTCTCCCAGTAGGAAAAACTGGTCATGGGAGTTGTTACACAAGATCTAGGGGAGCCTCAGAGTCGATTGCACCTTATGGAGAGAGCACACAGTGATACTCCGACAGACATGATCTTCAACAGCTACTGGTTGCAGGTATGTAGCCAGGGGAAGAGCAGAGGAGTAACAGTGGCAGTGGCAGCACTGGGCAGTGGGCAAGACTTGACCTTGGGAGGGCAGGAAGTTCTACGATGTAAGCAACCACAGCCTTTTCTGAAGTTCTAGGGAGAGGGAAAGCTCCAAAGGAACTGCAGCAGCAAATGTGCACTGATAAACGCAGGAGCTAGTGCTGACCTAGCAATCTCTGTTCGTGTGGTGGCATCGGATTTCTGGACTGGCTGTTTGAAAATGGAAGAAAAGGAGGCAGTGAATGTGGGCAGCTGTACAGACACTGGAATAAGCATGCATATTCAAATGTAAACAGGCAGAATACAATGCTGCAATCGGCAATGCCCATATAAGACAATATGTGTCTGGTGCAGTTGTTAGATGGGTTAGTGGTGCTACAATGGCAGGTTATCAAGATTTAAGTGAGTTTGAACACGGTGTTCTAGTTGTCACATGAGTGATGGGACACAGCATCTCCGAGGTAGCGTTGAAGTGGGGATTTTCCCAAATGACCACTTAACGAGTGTACCGCGAATATCAGGAATCCAGTAAAACATCAAATCTCCGACATCACTGCGGCAGGAAAAATATCCTGCACATCAAAGTAATTTATTCCTGTCCTTGTAGCCAACTACTGAATATTAAAACCTGGACAGCAATGTTTAATGACAAACTGAGACAAAAGTATGCATTACATACTTTATGACCAGTATCAATGTTTTCACAAGCGACAGCTCCAACACTGCTTCTAATTAGTAACTATTAGCTCTTTATGGTCTTGTGTTCTTGTTATTTATACTGGAAACACAAGTAGTGTGTATGTAGTTCAATAAAATCCAGATATATATGAAACATTTCAAAACTCTTCAAAAGAAACCAGTTATGGAGAAAAAACTGATGAACAATTATGGTATGTTTTAAATGGTCTATGAAAAAGTGTTTGGTCTAAAATAACAACCCAATCAATTTAATGTCCTTCAGAAGGAAAAAGTGACAAAATACTTTCCACTCTTGTAGGATTTTCTGACAGGTTCAATCACCAGTTCTTTGTGAATTTTAGGCAATTAGACTTATCACCATGTTCAGATGCCTGCTGATTAAGGATGAGATTGTCGATCAGGGTGACCTTCCCTATTATTATTGGTACCCAAAACTACATGTGGCAGGCACCACAGTTGTGATGTGGTGAGGGAGGGTAGAGAAGCACATTAACTGGTAATCTGACAGCTGTCTCACTGTCGTCATGTTCACACAATGCATCCCTGAGTATGACAAGTGTAATGCCCCCCATCTTGTCAGAACAGTGTGCACTATATCTGCCATGGTCCAATCAACTAACATTTTCATAGTTAAGTATACAGTTGAAGGAATAACAAGAGTGCTTGAGTACTTTCTGTTTTTCGTAGCCCGTGGCATGAGTTCAACCAGTACTCTGGCCACACCATTGTATCCAAAAACACAATGATCCTATGACAGTTTTCTTCCTTCTGTAACTGTGCACAGTGTACACAGTGTATGAAGAAGTGACAGGAATGACATTAGCATAACCTTGTAAAGCAAACATATGGGTCTTGCCTCAATGGAAACCGTTTATTCTCCACAAAACTAGTTTAGTTGATTACTTTCCATCATTGGTGGGTTTTCTTTTATTCTATAATGTGTGAAATATGGAATTGTTACATAGTGGAACATGTTAAATTTTAAATGTTGTTTTGATTTAGTTTTCTTGTTAACATTACATACAATAACTTCCACTTTTTATCTTTCCTACATTGTCATTTTTTGTGCATTTCTCCTACAGCATGGTATCTGCAGTATGAGTGCCTGTCGTTAATAATAATTGTGACTTTACATTCCAATACTGAAAATAAGACTGTAATGCAAACATTTGTTTAATCAACAAATCTCCATGTTGCAGCCTTATTTTCACAGTTTGGGAATGTAAACATTATGTCATCATCATTATCGTCGCCAAAAGTTTCCAGCCCCAGACTGGGTCCGTTTGGAACATCAGCCTTGCCATCTAGTCCTGCTTCCCCACCATCTTACTGAGTTCATTCTGGTCCAGTACTCATCCACACCTTTCAGCCATCCATCCCTAAACATTAAGTCAAGTCAAATTAAATTTCATTCATAATAAGCACTCACACTGCAGATGGCATGCTGTAGGAGAAATGTATAACAAACTACTCAAGCAGTAGTGCGTAGGGGAGACAAAACTATGAAGTATTTTATTTAACAAAAATTAACTCAAAAGGACATTTAGAAAATTAACTTGTTTCACTATATAAAAATGCTGTAATTCACAAGTTGAAGAATATTTTTTTAAAAATTAAAAAACTACATTGGTAGTGATTAGCCTTCACAGAAACTAGTTTAGGGAGAATGAAAGAAAAAAGTATTTGCATCAAGGAAGGCCCACAAAACCTCTACTGTTTTTCTTCAGAGACAGACAGACAGAGAAAACAATCAGAAGAAGAAGTAAGTGTATAAAGACGGAATACAGAAAAATACAGTGGATTCTGTTCACATAAACATTCACTTAATTCCCATTGATCCCACCAAGAGGAACCTTCAGGGATGTGGAATGAGTCAAAGTATGTGAAAGACACAGAAGTCACAAACTTAAACTGTATACTGTATTAACAGCTGATTACCACTGCGCTGCTTAATACCATTCATGTTTATTACAGCTAAATTTTATCAAGTCAAGAAAGAAAGGTGCTTCCTCCTCCGTTTTATTATATAGCTGCTGTTTATCTGCTATCAGTAACTAGATTACAATAGTACTTTTCAAATGAAATATTTTATTGCATTTGTAAATACCAAGTTCTGTTTACAGTTCATTACAATGTGTCAGGCAGCTTTATAACAAACACTGCTACTTGCCATGTAATTAAAGGAACTTTTCAATTGCTGATTATAGATATTCACATAATTTGTAGAAAGAGTTGGTAATGAGGTGTATAATTTTAATTTTCTTTTGATCTGGTAGGGATTTCCAATTTCTTGCTTTATGAAGCATCAACTGAGTTATCAGAGAAGGATCCCATCACCCTTGCATACGACTACCAATGAGGACATAAACAGATGCTTTGGTCAATTTATCATTTAGCAACTGAAGATGGTTACAAGCCGCCCCCCCCCCCCCCCCCTGCCAAAAGTTCTTTCAGATCCAATAGCACAAACTGAGTAGGCAACTAAAGATGATTAAATTACCAATTTCTTAGAAATTCTTGGACTGCAAGTGACAATATATTCCACTAAATTGAACAATTGGTAGAATACAGCTCTCCATTACTCCTAACCTGCCTCCAGAAGAAGCCGGGATTACCTAAAGTCATTCAAGCCCCTGAAATTGTGTTATTTGGGATTAACTATTGAAAAAATACCTTGTTTATTTCTCTGCAGGTAATACATCTAAAATTGTTGAAAGTTATTTCCACTGCAAGACTCTCTTCTTAAGTTTTCTAATGATTGTTGATGGAAAAACAGTAACAGAGGAAGGAAACAAATTCAAAATGTCACAGACAAAAATGAAACTGTATAAAGAGAAAAAATTGTGTGGCAGCACGACAGAAAACAACACATAAGAGTTTGCACTGTTGTGCTACCACAAATGTAGACAGATACCGAGAAGAAGAGAGTTTAAAAGACAATGAGAAGGATGCATCATGCTTATTGACAGTAATTATTCCCTCACCATCTGTGATGGTACAAGGAAAAGGGGCAATGATGGTGGTACACCACAGGTACCCTCATCCACACAATGTAAGATGGCTTGCTGAGTATAAATGTAGCTACATAAAGTTCCTTCAAAAGGAAGAATGAAGTGGGAGAAAAAGAAACAAAGAAGTTGGCTAAACATTTTAAAAATTCAGAAACATCCACAGAGAATGTTACTGATAATTGCTCACCTGCAATGAATACATGCCAAGAAGCCTCACAACAGGGGCTCTCATATCACTGCTGAACTGCCTTCCTTCCTTCCCCTGTATGAATGTTGCCATCACATTGATCACCCCACCCAGCAGCTGAGGGATTTGTATATTCAGCACAGCGACAACCAGAGCACTCTGCAAGAAGAAAGAACCAATTAAGTAGTGCATTCATATGTCACTCGTAAAAGCAGGCACAGATTATTACAAAAACATAAAACCGCAATTATAATATTGGAAAGTTCTGGATGAAAGATGAGCATTGGAGCAAAGACAGCCACTCACTGTATAGTTGAGACTTTGAGCAGAAGACAGACAATAACAAGATTAACCTCATGCCTATGTTTCAGACAACATACTTTGTTTTAAAAGACAATGCACCATTTATGCACTTTAGAAAAACTTGTATAATGGATGGAAGGGGGTCATGAATCCAAAGTGTATGGATTGTGAAGCAGTAGCAGCAGGCACCATTGAACTTGTGCTCTGTAGCATGCTCTGCAATTGGATGGCCCACTCTGCTCTTGCCCATGATTTGACAATGGCCAATCCTTACGGTGACCAGTTGGTTGGTAGTTATGTCCACAAAAAAGGCTGTGCAGAAGAGGCAGACAGTATATGACAGCTTCTTCCACAAGCAGCCCTTTCTATGATGTGTTTGGATATGCTGGGGAGGGGACTGCAACATGATGTGCTGCGTGGGTGCACAGGACAAGTGTTGCATCCGGATCTTTCACAGAGATATGACCGTTACAGTAAGGGGTTAGGAGGTAGACATGGCATAAGGACGGACCATGATATTGTTTTCACCAAATAGAAGGCAGCTTTGGGAGCAATAGGAAGGAGCTTGGTCATTTCAGACCACAAAGAAAGGCAGTCAGACCTGTGGCAGACAATGTGCTTACACTGTTCCACTCCAGAGTTCATTAGGTAATGAAGGTGAGGTGCTTGTTTGCTGCTGGTTTGTGTGGGTGGTTGGAGTGATAGGAGCACGTATGGATATGCTACAGGAGAACTACCTGTTGACTAGATTTAAGGGGGTGCTGTCAGTCTGTGAAGGCATTAGTAAGACCTTAAATATATTGGGAAGACGATTGTTCATCGCTTCAGATGCAGCATTTCACTCAATGTCTCAACTATACAGTGAGTGTTTACCATTAAATTTCATGGTCTTTATATAAAATAATTTTTGGAATGTTTAGTTTCCGTGTGTTCCTGCCCTCTTGACATATACGTTGCCCAGCATACAAGCAAAGAATAAACTAGATTAAAAGAGTTTACTGCACTAGATGCCATGAATAGGAAGGAACAAAATCAGTTGTCGGAGAATGGCAAATAACACACATTAGATCAATAAAAACAATAGTAAACTGAAAATGAACCTAGCTTGAAGATCATTTAAGTATAAACAGAGAGCATGTGTACATAAGAAACAAAGAGCAACTATTAAAAACTTTTTTACGAGAAATGAAATTTTTGAAAGCAGGGGGTGATCATGTTTTGGAACAACGTGCACATGGAAATTTTTTAAAAGCCACACAGTTCAAAACTCACTGACAAAAATAAATACTAAAACAGGGTTTGAGAGAAGTTAACTGCATAAGAATGGAAAGACTGGCATAAATTGAACTTGGGGAAGATCAGTTCAGGTTCTGGACAAATGTAGGAATATCCAAGGAATTACTGAACCTACAATTTACTGTATCTGGGTCAATAGACAAAAGAAAAGTAAACCTACATTTACTGCATTTGCAGGCTTAAAGAAAGCTTTTAACTATGTTGACTAGAATATGCTCCATGAAATTCTAAAGGTAGCAGCGATGACAGACATGGAATGAGAGGTCATCTACAACTTGTATAGAAAGTAGACTGCAATTTTAAGAGTCAAGGGCAGAAGCAAAGGTTGTAGCCCATTGCTGTTGCAGTCTTCAGTCCAAAGACTGGTTTGGTAGAGCTCTCCATGCTACACTATGCTGTGCAAGTCTCTCCATCTCCAAATAACTAATGCAACCAACATCCTTCTAAATCTCTTAGTCTCCCTCTATAACTTTTAGCCCCCATATTTCCCTCCAATGCTATTTGGTGATCTCTTGATGTCTCAGAATGTGTCCCATCAAGCAATCCCTTTCAGTCAGGTTGTGCCACATATTTCTTTTCTCCCCAGGCCTATTCAGTGTCTCCTCATTAGTTATGTGATCTATCATCTAATCTTCAGCTTTCTTCTGAAGATTCCATTTCAAAAGCCTCTCTTCTCTTCTTGTCTAAACTGTTTGTCATCCATGTTTCACTTTCCTACACGGCTAAACTCCACACAAATACTTTCAGAAAAGACTTCCTAACAACTAAATCTATATTCGATGTTAACAAATTTCTCTTCTTCATAAACGTTTTCTCGCCACTACTAGTCTATATTTTATATCCTCTCTACTTCAGCCATCTTCCAATATTGTGCTGTCCAAATAACAAAACTCATATTCCTAATTCCCTCAGCATCTACATCTACATACATACTCCACAACCCACCATACGGTGCATGGCGGAGGGTACCCTATACCACAACTAGTCATTTCCTTTCCTGTTTCATTCGCAGATAGAGCAAGGGAATAACGACTGTCTATATGCCTCCATAATAGCCCCAATTTCTCGTATCTTATCTTCGTGGTCCATACACAAAATGAATGTTGGTGACAGTAGGATCGTTCTGCAGTCAGCTTCAAATTCCAGTTCTCTAAACTTTCTCAACAGCGTTCTTCAAAATGAATCCCTCCGGGCATTCCCACCTGAGCTTCTGTTTCATATTGTTACGCCCAGATATTTAAATAGTGTGACTGGGTAAAATAGGGCACAACTAATGCTGTATCTGAACATTAAGCATTTGCTTTTCCTACGCATCTACATTAATTTACATTTTTCCACATTAAGAGCCAGATGCCATTCACAACACCAATTAAAAATTTTGTCTATGTCACCTTGTATCAACCTACAATCACTTATCCTCAACACCTTCCTGTACAGTACATCATCATCAATGAATAACTGCAGATTGCTGCCCACACTGTCACCTGATTTAATTTGACCACATTCCATTGTCCTTGTTTTGCTTTTGTTGATGTTCATCTTATACCCTTCTTTCAAGATACTGTACATTCCATTCAGCTGCTCTTCCAAGGCCTTTGCTATCTCTGACTGAATTAAAATGTCACTGGCAGACCTCAAATATTTTTTTTTTTTACTTCTCCCTGGACTTTTAATTCCTACACCAGATTTTTCTTCGATTCCTTTAATGCTTGCTCAATGTACAGACTGAATAACACTGGGGACATGTTTCAACTCTGCCTCACTTCCTTCTCAACCGCTGCCTCCCTTTCATGCTCATCGACTCTTACACCTGCTGTCTGGTTTCTATGCAAGTTGTAAATAGCCTTTTGCTACCTGTATTTTACCCCTGCTACCTTCAGAATTTCAGTGAGTATTCCACTCAACTTTGTCAAAATCGTTCTCTAAGTCTACAAATGCTATAAAATGATGGTTTGCCTTTCCTTAACCTATTTTCTAAGAGAAGTCATAGGGTCAATATTGCCTTGTGTGTTCCTACATTTCTCTGGAATCCAGAGTGATCTTCCCCAAGATCGGTTTCTACCAGTTTTTCCATTCTTCTGTAAAGAATTCGTGTTGGTATTTTGCAACCATTACTTATTAAACTGATGGTTTAGTAACTGTTTGCACCTATCAGCAACTGCTTTCTTTGGAATTGGTATTATTACATCATTCTTGAAGTCCGAGGGTGTTTCACCAGTCTTGTACATCTTGCTCAACAGATGAAAGAGTTTTGTCATGGCTGGCTCTCCCAAGGTTGTAGCTTATCACCCATGTTTTCCAATCTTCACATTGAGCAGAAAGTAAAGAAAGTAAAGGACTCTCTCTCTCTCTCTCTCTCTCTCTCTCTCTCTCTCTCTCTCTCTCTCTCTCTCTCTCTCTCCCCCCCCCCCCCCCCTCTCTCGTGCACACACGCAAATGCACATATGCACACGCAAACACGCGCACTCGCACTCACACACACACAGGCACATGCCCACACACACACAAAATATAAAAAAAAAGGTAACAACGCTACAAACTCTCCTACAAAAGAACAAAACAGGTACTGACAACATGGCAAATCTTAGCTCTCATGTGAGCTTAGCAGTGATGTGGAATGTCCCCTACAATGTGCAATAAGAGCTCTGATGCCAGCCAGTCCCATCCATGAGAAAGGGCTGTGTTGAGATAGAGTTAGCTATATGTTCCACAAATCATTTGAATGATTCTCTTGTCAGAATGATTCGGAATGCGTCAGTTTACATGTATACATGATTAAGTATATTAATATTTAACACTTTTTTTTAGTTCTTCTTATGCCACTACATTTAAAAACTCGTCCCATCCCCCCTCCCCAAAACAGGCTACCAACTTGTAAACAAAGTTTGTCCATGTACAAGGAGCTGTCCAGGAGAAATGATTTTAGATTATATTTGCTGCCTTGCTTTGCTACCTATCAGACATTTTATGGTATTGGGCAAACGATCAAAAAATTTTGTTGCTGCGTACTAAACTCCCTTCTGAGCTATTGGCATTTTTTTTCCTCTAATGTTGTAGATATGGGTATCACTATTTTTCTCAAATTGTGATGGATTATTTCATTTGGGCAAGATGGTCTTCATTTCAGAGTATAATAGAGGGTATTAAAAGCCCTGGTAGATGCTATGATAATGCGGCACTCCAGCATACAGTAGGTAATGAAGGGGAGGGTGCTCATTTGCTGGTGGATGTGGTTGGAGAATAAGAAAGCACATGCATACATGGTAGAGCAGAACTATTTGTGGATAGGTATTGTGATGGTGCAGTTAAAATGTCCAACTCCTTGAAGTGGTGTCTACGTGACAACTGCCAGTGAACAGCACACACCATTCTTACTGCTCACTTTTGTGCAATCAATACTTTCTTGCTAAGTGATGAGTTAGCTCAGAAAATTGTTCCATCAAAAATTACTGAGCGGAAATATGCTGAATATGCCAAAGGATGATTTGTTTGTTTCCAAGACTAGCAATTATATGAAGATCAAAAGAAGCTGAACTTAATTTAATGACTATAAAGAATCCACCTTGATTGCAAACAGAAACCAAATGTTCACCTAAGTTTCAGCACGGATAACCATGCTTTCTCCGGAACATACTAAAACCACAAAATGCCTAAAGAGGCATGGTCCAACACTGGGTGTTCTGTATTAATGTTGGACCATGCCTCTTTAGGCAGTTTGTAGTTTTAGTGCGTTCTGAAGAAGGCGTGGTTATCCACGCTGAAACCTAGGTCAACATCTGGTTTCTATTTGCAATTGAGGCGGATTCTTTATAATCATTAAATTATTTGCTGATGCGCTACAATGTTAAAAGTTCTGAACTTAATTGTTAGTGAAGCTCAGTAACACGCTTCTTCCAGTTCAAGTTTTCATCAATATGCGTACCTAAAAATTTGGAGCATTCTGCGATATTTAGCCCTGAACCTATGTCATAGCTTAGAAGATAGTTTGAAGCAAGGCAAACCTTAGTTTATAGCATTAGTAAGTTTTTAACTGGACTACACTCTTTGAAATGTTGAACGTAGCACGGAAAAAACACACGGAGCATATCTCTGCTTACAACATGTACAGAAAACAGACTGCAGTCAGAAGAGTCGAAGGTCAAAGAGAGCAGTGGTTGAGAAGAGGGTGAGGCAGGGCTGTACCTTGTCCCTCAGTTATGCAGTTTGTACCTTGAGCAAACAATACAGGAAACCAAGGAGAGATTTGTAAGGGAATTAAAGTTCAGGGAGAAAAAAAAGCATTGAGGGTTACTGATGACATTGTAATTCTTCCAGAGAAAGCAAAGGACTTGGAAGAGCAGTTGAATGGACTGGATAGTATCTCGAAAAGAGATTATAAGATGAACAAAAAAAAAGGGTAATGGAATGTAGTCAAATTAAATCAGGTAACACTGATGGAATTAGATTAGGAAATGACACAGAAAGCATTAGACGAGTTTTGCTATTTGGGCAGCATAGTAACCACTGAAGACCAAAGTAGAGGAGATAAAAATGCAAACCGACGATAGCAAGAAAAGTATTTCTGAAAAAGGGGAATTTATTAACATCTAATACCTGTTTAAATGTTAGGAAGTCTATTAAGAAGGTAAATGTCTGGAGTGTAGCCTTGTACAGAAGTGAAATCTAGGTGATAAAAAGTTCAGACAAGAAGAGAACAGAAGCCTTTCGAGTGTGGTGCTACAGAAGAATGCTGCAGATTAAATGGGCAGATTGAATAATGGATGAGGTGTTACTGAATCAAACTGGGAAGAACATAAACTTATGGCAGAATCTGACTAAAAGAAGCAAATGTGACACCAGAAATTTATCCGTGGGCTGCAAGACTCTAATTTTGCCATTTTTCATATAAATGAGTTGGTTAGTTTTGAGGTGTGTCATGCCACAAGAGCTAAATTTTATAGGGCTAAATGAGATGTTTAGCAGAATCACAAGGAATTGTTTCTACAAATGCATGAGAAGTCTGGGGGATATATATATATAATAGAAGGAAACATTCCACGTGGGAAAAAATATACCAAAAAAAAAAGATGATGTGACTTACCAAACGAAAGCGCTGGCACGTCAATAGACACACAAACAAACACAAACATACACACAAAATTCAAGCTTTCGCAACAAACTGTTGCCTCATCAGGAAAGAGGGAAGGAGAGGGAAAGACGAAAATATGTGGGTTTTAAGGGAGAGGGTAAGGAGTCGTTCCAATCCCGGGAGCGGAAAGACTTACCTTAGGGGAAGTACAGAAGCAAATAACCAGAGCCACTTCCTCATCCTCTCAAACCCAAAACCTCCCACAGAAGAACCACAAAAGTGCCCCACTTGTGACAGGATACTTTCCGGGACTGGATCAGATTCTGAATGTGGCTCTCCAGCAGGGATACGACTTCCTCAAATCCTGCCCTGAAATGAGATCCATCCTTCATGAAATCCTCCCCACTCCACCAAGAGTGTCTTTCCGCCGTCCACCTAACCTTCGTAACCTCTTAGTTCATCCCTACGAAATCCCCAAACCACCTTCCCTACCCTCTGGCTTCTACCCTTGTAACCGCCCCCGGTGTAAAACCTGTCCCATGCACCCTCCCACCACCACCTACTCCAGTCCTGTAACCCGGAAAGTGTACACGATCAAAGGCAGAGCCACGTGTGAAAGCACCCACGTGATCTACCAACTGACCTGCCTACACTGTGACGCATTCTATGTGGGAATGACCAGCAACAAACTGTCCATTCACATGAATGGACACAGGCAGACAGTGTTTGTTGGTAATGAGGATCACCCTGTGGCTAAACATGCCTTGGTGCACGGCCAGCACATCTTGGCACAGTGTTACACCGTCCGGGTTATCTGGATACTTCCCACTAACACCAACCTATCCGAACTCCGGAGATGGGAACTTGCTCTTCAATATATCCTCTCTTCCCGTTATCCACCAGGACTCAATCTCCGCTAATTTCAAGTTGCCGCCACTCATACCTCACCTGTCATTCAACAACATCTTTGCCTCTGCACTTCTGCCTCGACTGACATCTCTGCCCAAACTCTTTGTCTTTAAATATGTCTGCTTGTGTCTGTAGATGTGTGGATGGATGTGTGTGTGTGCGAGTGTATACCCATCCTTTCTTCCCCCTAAGGTAAGTCTTTCTGCTCCCGGGATGGGAATGACTCCTTACCCTCTCCCTTAAAACCCATATCCTTTCATCTTTCCCTCTTTCCTGACGAAGCAATCATTGGTTGCGAAAGCTTGAATTTTGTGTGTGTATCTATCGACCTGCCAGCGCTCTCTCTCTCTCTCTCTCTCTCTCTCTCTCTCTCTCTCTCTCTCTCTCTTATATATATATATATATATATACAAAGATGATGTGACTTACCAAATGAAATTGCTGGCAGGTCGACAGACACACAAACATACACACAAAATTCAAGCTTTCGCAATAAACTGTTGCCTCATCAGGAAAGAGGGAAGGAGAGGGAAAGACGAAAGGAAATGGGTTTTAAGGGAGAGGGTAAGGAGTCATTCCAATCCTGGGAGCGGAAAGACTTACCCTAGGGGGAAAAAAGGACGGGTATACACTCGCGCGCACACACACACACACACACACACACACACACACACACACACACACACACACACACACATATCCATCCACACATATACAGACACAAGCAGACATATTTGAAGACCAATATATATATCATTATAATAGAAGGAAACATTCCACGTGGGAAAAATTATATATAAAAACAAAGATGAGGTGACTTACCGAACGAAAGCGCTGGCAGGTCGATAGACACAGAAACAAACACAAACATATATGCGTGGATGGATATTTGCGTGTGTGCGAGTGTATACCTGTCCTTTTTTCCCCCTAAGGTAAGTCTTTCCGCTCCCGGGATTGGAATGACTCCTTACCCTCTCCCTTAAAACCCACTTCCTTTCGTCTTCCCCTCTCCTTCCCTCTTTCCTGATGAGGCAACAGTTTGTTGCGAAAGCTTGAATTTTGTGTGTATGTTTGTGTTTGTTTGTGTGTCTATCGACCTGCCAGCGCTTTCGTTCGGTAAGTCACCTCATCTTTGTTTTTCTTTTTATATATATATATATATATATATATATATATATATATATATATATATATATATATAAAAAAAGAAAGATGATGAAACTTACCAAACAAAAGCGCTGGCAGGTCGATAGACACACAAACAAACACAAACATACACACAAAATTCTAGCTTTCGCAACCAATGGTTGCCTCGTCAGGAAAGAGGGAAGGAGAAGGAAAGACAAAAGGATATGGGTTTTAAGGGAGAGGGTAAGGAGTCATTCCAATCCCGGGAGCGGAATGACTTACCTTAGGGGGAAAAAAGGACAGGTATACACTCGCACACACACACACATATCCATCCACACATACACAGACACAAGCAGACATTTGTAAAGGCAAAGAGTTTGGGCAGAGATGTCAGTCGGGGCGGATGTACAGAGGCAAAGATGAAGTTGAAAGACAGGTGGGGTATGAGCGGCGGCAAATTGAAATTAGAAATTAGCGGAGATTGAGGCCTGGCGGATAGCGAGAAGAAAGGATATGCTGAAGGGCAAGTTCCCATCTCCGGAGTTCTGACAGGTTGGTGTTAGTGGGAAGTATCCAGATAACCCGGACGGTGTAACACTGTGCCAAGATGTGCTGGCCGTGCACCAAGGCATGTTTAGCCACAGGGTGATCCTCATTACCAACAAACACTGTCTGCCTGTGTCCATTCATGCGAATGGACAGTTTGTTGCTGGTCATTCCCACATAGAACGCTTCACAGTGTAGGCAGGTCAGTTGGTAAATCACGTGGGTGCTTTCACACGTGGCTCTGCCTTTGATTGTGTACACCTTCCGGGTTACAGGACTGGAATAGGTGGTGGTGGGAGGGTGCATGGGACAGGTTTTACACCGGGGGCGGTTACAGGCCCCGGTGTAAAACCTGTCCCATGCACCCTCCCACCACCACCTATTCCAGTCCTGTAACCCGGAAGGTGTACACGATCAAAGGCAGAGCCACGTGTGAAAGCACCCACGTGATTTACCAACTGACCTGCCTACACTGTGAAGCGTTCTATGTGGGAATGACCAGCAACAAACTGTCCATTCGCATGAATGGACACAGGCAGACAGTGTTTGTTGGTAATGAGGATCACCCTGTGGCTAAACATGCCTTGGTGCACGGCCAGCACATCTTGGCACAGTGTTACACCGTCCGGGTTATCTGGATACTTCCCACTAACACCAACCTGTCAGAACTCCGGAGATGGGAACTTGCCCTTCAGCATATCCTTTCTTCTCGCTATCCGCCAGGCCTCAATCTCCGCTAATTTCTAATTTCAATTTGCCGCCGCTCATACCCCACCTGTCTTTCAACTTCATCTTTGCCTCTGTACATCCGCCCCGACTGACATCTCTGCCCAAACTCTTTGCCTTTACAAATGTCTGCTTGTGTCTGTGTATGTGTGGATGGATATGTGTGTGTGTGCGAGTGTATACCTGTCCTTTTTTCCCCCTAAGGTAAGTCTTTCCGCTCCCGGGATTGGAATGACTCCTTACCCTCTCCCTTAAAACCCATATCCTTTCATCTTTCCCTCTTTCCTGACGAAGCAATCATTGGTTGCGAAAGCTTGAATTTTGTGTGTGTATCTATCGACCTGCCAGCGCTCTCTCTCTCTCTCTCTCTCTCTCTCTCTCTCTCTCTCTCTCTCTTATATATATATATATATATATATACAAAGATGATGTGACTTACCAAATGAAATTGCTGGCAGGTCGACAGACACACAAACATACACACAAAATTCAAGCTTTCGCAATAAACTGTTGCCTCATCAGGAAAGAGGGAAGGAGAGGGAAAGACGAAAGGAAATGGGTTTTAAGGGAGAGGGTAAGGAGTCATTCCAATCCTGGGAGCGGAAAGACTTACCCTAGGGGGAAAAAAGGACGGGTATACACTCGCGCGCACACACACACACACACACACACACACACACACACACACACATATCCATCCACACATATACAGACACAAGCAGACATATTTGAAGACCAATATATATATCATTATAATAGAAGGAAACATTCCACGTGGGAAAAATTATATATAAAAACAAAGATGAGGTGACTTACCGAACGAAAGCGCTGGCAGGTCGATAGACACAGAAACAAACACAAACATATATGCGTGGATGGATATTTGCGTGTGTGCGAGTGTATACCTGTCCTTTTTTCCCCCTAAGGTAAGTCTTTCCGCTCCCGGGATTGGAATGACTCCTTACCCTCTCCCTTAAAACCCACTTCCTTTCGTCTTCCCCTCTCCTTCCCTCTTTCCTGATGAGGCAACAGTTTGTTGCGAAAGCTTGAATTTTGTGTGTATGTTTGTGTTTGTTTGTGTGTCTATCGACCTGCCAGCGCTTTCGTTCGGTAAGTCACCTCATCTTTGTTTTTCTTTTTATATATATATATATATATATATATATATATATATATATATATATATATATATATATATATATATATATATATATATATATATATATATATATATATATATAAAGAAAGATGATGAAACTTACCAAACAAAAGCGCTGGCAGGTCGATAGACACACAAACAAACACAAACATACACACAAAATTCTAGCTTTCGCAACCAATGGTTGCCTCGTCAGGAAAGAGGGAAGGAGAAGGAAAGACAAAAGGATATGGGTTTTAAGGGAGAGGGTAAGGAGTCATTCCAATCCCGGGAGCGGAAAGACTTACCTTAGGGGGAAAAAAGGACAGGTATACACTCGCACACACACACACATATCCATCCACACATACACAGACACAAGCAGACATTTGTAAAGGCAAAGAGTTTGGGCAGAGATGTCAGTCGGGGCGGATGTACAGAGGCAAAGATGAAGTTGAAAGACAGGTGGGGTATGAGCGGCGGCAAATTGAAATTAGAAATTAGCGGAGATTGAGGCCTGGCGGATAGCGAGAAGAAAGGATATGCTGAAGGGCAAGTTCCCATCTCCGGAGTTCTGACAGGTTGGTGTTAGTGGGAAGTATCCAGATAACCCGGACGGTGTAACACTGTGCCAAGATGTGCTGGCCGTGCACCAAGGCATGTTTAGCCACAGGGTGATCCTCATTACCAACAAACACTGTCTGCCTGTGTCCATTCATGCGAATGGACAGTTTGTTGCTGGTCATTCCCACATAGAACGCTTCACAGTGTAGGCAGGTCAGTTGGTAAATCACGTGGGTGCTTTCACACGTGGCTCTGCCTTTGATTGTGTACACCTTCCGGGTTACAGGACTGGAATAGGTGGTGGTGGGAGGGTGCATGGGACAGGTTTTACACCGGGGGCGGTTACAGGCCCCGGTGTAAAACCTGTCCCATGCACCCTCCCACCACCACCTATTCCAGTCCTGTAACCCGGAAGGTGTACACGATCAAAGGCAGAGCCACGTGTGAAAGCACCCACGTGATTTACCAACTGACCTGCCTACACTGTGAAGCGTTCTATGTGGGAATGACCAGCAACAAACTGTCCATTCGCATGAATGGACACAGGCAGACAGTGTTTGTTGGTAATGAGGATCACCCTGTGGCTAAACATGCCTTGGTGCACGGCCAGCACATCTTGGCACAGTGTTACACCGTCCGGGTTATCTGGATACTTCCCACTAACACCAACCTGTCAGAACTCCGGAGATGGGAACTTGCCCTTCAGCATATCCTTTCTTCTCGCTATCCGCCAGGCCTCAATCTCCGCTAATTTCTAATTTCAATTTGCCGCCGCTCATACCCCACCTGTCTTTCAACTTCATCTTTGCCTCTGTACATCCGCCCCGACTGACATCTCTGCCCAAACTCTTTGCCTTTACAAATGTCTGCTTGTGTCTGTGTATGTGTGGATGGATATGTGTGTGTGTGCGAGTGTATACCTGTCCTTTTTTCCCCCTAAGGTAAGTCTTTCCGCTCCCGGGATTGGAATGACTCCTTACCCTCTCCCTTAAAACCCATATCCTTTTGTCTTTCCTTTTCCTTCCCTCTTTCCTGACGAGGCAACCATTGGTTGCGAAAGCTAGAATTTTGTGTGTATGTTTGTGTTTGTTTGTGTGTCTATCGACCTGCCAGCGCTTTTGTTTGGTAAGTTTCATCATCTTTCTTTTTAGATATATTTTTCCCACGTGGAATGTTTCCCCCTCTATATATATATATATATATATATATATATATATATATATATATATATATATATATATATAAAGATGATGTGACTTACCAAATGAAAGTGCTGGCAGGTCGACAGACACACAAACAAACACAAACATACACACAAAATTCAAGCTTTCGCAACAAACTGTTGCCTCATCAGGAAAGAGGGAAGGACAGGTATACACTCGCACACACACACACACACACACACACACACACATATCCATCCGCACATACACAGACACAAGCAGAAATGTCTCCATATATATATATATATATCCCACTTGTTGCAGTGTGAACACCTATGAAAAGAAGGGACCGGTTGACAGGACATACCCAAAGGCAGTGAGGAATAGTCAATATGGCAATATGGTCGGAGGGGAGGAGGAGACTTAGGCAGAAATACAGTAGGTAGATTCAAATGGAAGGTTGCAGTGGTGATTTGGGGATGAAGAGGCTTGCATAGGACGGACTAGAGTGAGAGCTGCATCAAATCAGTCTTTGACTGGAGGTCACAGCAACAACTTAACCTCTTGAAGATAACCACAATTACAAGACACAATACTTGCTTAAAATATTACATGCACCTCATTACCAATGGATAGAAGCTGCCATCTCTGTGTCAAATTCAATCAAATGAATCTTTCAGGTATTCCACTTCCCAACAGCATGTGTCTCTTAATGAGGAACAAGATTTTCCACTTCTAATAACCCATACACCTAGTACTCTGCACTGAACAACAGGAGCACAAAGCCACACATATACATATGCAGCTCCGAGAATACAATAAGACTAAAAATGCTTTACCTTGTAAAGATGACATTCCTCAACCTAACATAACATTTATCTTTGTTGAAAAATATTACCTACAGAAAGTTTAATTCAAGTGTGATGTAACAGAAATTCATGTCTCCTACAGTTTTGTTTGATATGCAGTAGTTGTAGTAGTAGTAGTATATATCACATTTTTATTGTGATTAATCAGAAACAAACGATGTTAAAACTATGTGATTTAGTACAATAAAAATGTGAAATCAAGGTAGAATCCACATAAATAACTCTTAAGATTTACCAAAAGGTCAAACAACACACTGACAAGTATAATCTAATAAAGTAATTAATTTTGGAGCCAATGCAGTATGCTGAAATTTAGGGAGAAATATCCTGAATGAACCTTTAGGTATGATGAGGAGTTACACACACCGCCACAGCTGCCAAGAGGTACCAAACGTGTGGCCACAGCATCCCCAAGAACTTCTTCCAGTCGAAACTGGGCTCGGGAATTTGGCTGTCTACTCCAACAAGCCTGGTGCCTTCATTGCTAGCTTGACATAGAACTTTCAAATTGCCTGCCCAGTGCCTTATTCCAAGAGCAGTTATAAAACCGAGGCTCAGTTTCAGTGACACTTTAGGGGTTGATTGATGACTAAATGCTTTCTGCTGAATATGCCCTTGCTTCTGTAGTACAGGTTTCTTGACAAGTGATTTCTGTATCTGAAGACCATATCTAGGAGTGGTGATGTTCCTGAAGCAAAGAAAACAGACTTGCAATTACATGCCAGGTATACACTGCAATATTTCTAACTTGAAACTGGTTTAGAAAACCTAATAATTTTGAGTTACTAATGCTAGTAACTAAAAATTAGGTGGTTTTATAAACCAGTGCCAATTCATATAATTTAAAACTTTCTTTCCCTTATCAACAATTTATAATAAATATAAGCATGGATCATGTACAGGAATAGTAGCTCAAAACAGATTTAATTAAAATTAAATTACACACAAAGGGTGTAAAGAGGGACAGATTAGGGGAAGGTGCAGGTATCTCTGACCTCAGGATTCAGGATGTTGCAATGACAAGGGGAGAAGAGATAAAGGGAAAGGCATCAGAGAGTAAGACGTCAATTATAGTACACTTGTGAACACTGTGCCATCTTCAGTCAACCCTTTTGTGCTACCAAAGTAATACACACAGATCTGAGTTCTGGGACATCTGTCTTTCATATCTGTTTACTGCTACCATGTAGCTAGGTGCTTCTGAAACTTGGAGAAATATACTAAGCACCATTGGAGGGATATATAGAAGGCTGTGAGTGTTTGCTTCACGGGAATCAGATCAAGTCATCATCTTCACCATTCCCAGGAATGTCTGAAGTGACTAATAGTGTTTACTTATACATAATAAACACTGTTCTGAAACATCACTACACATCTGTCATTCTGCTGCTTTGTACATAGTTTGTATGTAGTGGGACATACATGCACCAGAAAACTTGGAACAATGTAGAAAATACTGGTTTGTGATATGTCACATCCATCTTCAATGTTCTGTTGAAAACTCATGTTTTTTACAGTCAGAAGAATAAATGTGTTTTGGTACTAATTTGTTACACTTCTTTCCATATTTGCCATCCTGATACAATCATTCTAAAATTACAACTATAACTCTGAAAATCTTTGGTTCACATGAAAACATGGATCTAGTAAGGTTTGTAGGACATGTGTCTCCCACTTCACTGATTTTCAAGATTGATCACCTTAAAATCTTTTTGATAGTGAGACTGAAACATTTCTCAGAAACGAAGATAGTTTATGATCTTTTATTTTTCAAATACATGCAAAACAAATTTTAGCCATGAAAGGGTTAAAATAGGAAGAACAACAAATAACAAAATTTTACATATAAATTAAAGTGGGAAGAATGCAGGATTGAATTTGCAGGTGATTTGGTACTACACAGAGTCCGAAATCTAGTACACAGAGCTGTCAACTCTGCCAGGAAAAATAGCACTAACCTGGCTAGGCACTGGGTCAAACTAACTTGAGTAGCAGATATGGGGATGTCATTCCAGGCTGCTTAAACTCGATGCCACATTTCATCAAACAGTGGCTGGCGAGTTGTGGCACACGTTTTTCTCAGCGACATGTGATAGATGTTTCAGCGGGTGCAAAATCTGGAGAATGTTTTGACCTGTGCAACAGTCAGGCAGCCTCTGTATCTAAGTATGTCAGGACAGCACAGGCAACGCATGGCCTCACATTATCTCATTGAAATATAACATCACAGGGACTAAGGCACAGCCTCTGGCCTTAGAAGGCAAACGTAACAACTGCTGTCCAAATTACTGGCTATCCAAACCAGAGGCGGTTGTGTCATGTACCCAATTGGCATCCCATATCATTACACCTGGCGCTGGATATGCGTGATAATGAGGAATGCTATTTGGCAATATTCACTCTCCTTGCATCCTTCTTATAAGGATATGTCCACTGTGACACAGAACTGGGAATTGACTGATAACACTACTCTGTGCCACTACTTTGTCCTCTGCTGTTACTGGGTGCACCATTCTCAGCACACTCTTTCTGTTTCTGTGCCAAGAGAAGTCACAACAATGGTTGCTATTCTGACAGTCTGTAATGATGCAGATGCTACTGTGTGTATACTGTTCTTACTGCAAATGAGAACAACACTCGAGGTACATGATATAGCTGTACACTCCTGAACAATGAATGAATAAAGTCTCCTCTCAGCCACTAGTCACACGAGGCTGCTGAGATCCCACATAGCATTAAAGTGTGATCCTTCTGACTTCATTCATTCTATTTTCACATGGCAGTCTTATGATCCTAAATAACCCTATGAGCAATACTGCAATAAAATGCTGTCATCATGGGCCACAATCCTGCCACTGTTAAATTCCACCACATACTGGGGGATGTTCCTCCTTACATGAGGTGTAAAATAGACTTCACATAAAAGACCAACATTCAAATACAATAGCTGACAGAGAAACCAGGTTTGTAAGATTGCTTTAGACAGTGTGACCCAAAAGTTCATTAACATTTGAAAATTAAATAGTTCTCCACGTACATCCGTACTCCGCAAATCACCATGAGGTGCATGCACAGGGTGCAACCCATTTTACCAGTTACTGGGGTTTCTTCCCAGTCCATTCACATATGAGAAGAATGATTGACTGACTGCCTCTGTGTGTGCTGTAACTGTTCTAATCTTATCCTCATGATCCCTATGTGAGTGATACGTAGGGGATTATAGTATATTTCTAGAGTAATCACTTAAAGCCAGTTCTTGAAACTTTGGTAATAGACTTTCTCGGGATAGTTTACGTCTATCTTCAAGGGTCTTCCAGTTCAGTTCTTCAGTATCTCTGTGATATTCTCCCACAGATTAAACAAACCTGTGACCATTCGCGCTGCCCATCTCTGAATAAGTTCAATATCCTCTGTTAGTCCTGTTTGGAAGGGGTCCCACACACTTGAGCAATATTCTCGGATGGATAGCACAAGTGATTTTTAAGAAATCTCCTTTGTAGACTGATTGCACTTCCCCAGTATTCTACCAATAAACTGGAGGCCACTACCTGCTTTACCAATGAATGAGCCTATGTGATCATTCCATTTCATATCCCTACAGTGTTCCACCCAGGTAGTTGTAGGAGTTGGCCAATTCCAACAGTGATTTACTGATATTATGGTCATGTAATACTACTTTTTAATTTTTTTCATTTTGTGAGGTGCACAATTTCACATTTCTGAGCATTTAAAGCAAGCTGCCAATCTTTTCACCACTTTGAAATCGTATCAAGATTGCATATTTATGCATCTTCTTCCAGATAATACTTCATTGTAGATAACTACATTCTGAGGTTGTTATTAATATCGTCTGAAAGGTCATTAATATACAACATGAACAGCAAGAGTCTCAACAAACTCCCCTGGAGCACACTTGAAAATCAATAAATATTGCATCTACCCGACTGCCGTAAATCCACAGCTTCCAGTATGTCACATGAGTAAAGTGCAAGTTGGGTTTCACATGATCGATGCTTTTGGAATCCATGCTGGTTGGCATTGAGAAGGTCGTTCTGTTCAAGATACTTCACTATGTTTGAGCTCAGAATATGTTCTAAGATTCTACAACACATCAGTGTCAAGGATATTGATGGTAGGTTTGTGGATCACTTCTACCACCATCCTTCTAGAGAGGTGTGACATGTGCTTTTGTTTCTGGTTTGCAGAATAATGCAAGTGAAAAGGTAAAAATTGACACACATGCTTGAAATGACAAGAGGTTTTACTGAAACCAAATAAGTGCATGAAACGACCAACAAATTGTGCTTCATATAACACAAAAGCAATAATTAGGATAACAATTGATTTGTAGAAAAGACAAGGTAACTTATAACAAATTCTCATTGTGTCAGTCGCCATCTATCAACAATACCTGTAGTCAAGGAACAATGTTGAGAGCAGTACCGCACAGCATCTCGGCTGGTATGGTGAGAAATTGCTGTCGGATGTAGTCTTTTAGCATTCCTAATGAGGTCACACAATTGCCGGAGACTTCCGACTTCAGGTAACGGACACAACCAATAACCACACACATTGAGGTCTGGGGATGTGTGAGGTCAAGCGTGACGTAAGTGGCGGCTCAGCATGTGATCCCCACCAAACGATGTGCTAAACATTTTATGCACAATTCTCGTGTGGTATCACTGACATGTTCCTGTCCAGTATCGACTGTTGGCCACTTTTTGCACTCTACTTTGGTTTCAGTAAAACCTCAAGTCATTTCAAGCATGTGTGTCAAGTTTTATCTTTTTACCTATATTATTCTGTGAATTAGTGCACTGTCAAATGTTCATTGACTTTTGGCTCACCCTGTGTACAAAGTGCAGATTACGTTACTGCTACCTACTTTGTACAGGCACACTGGAACGCTAACAACTTCCATATCCAAGCACATAGCACACTTCACGCAAATTTGACTATTGTCACGTGCCATGTTCAAGGTACTGCAATTTTAATGGTGAGCAGCATAAATATACATTAAGAAGAGATAAATGATAAGTAAAATGATCAAGAACTTGGAGCAAAGCACAAAAGGAGACAGGGAAGTACCAAAAACACACACAGACAGAGAGAGAGAGAGAGAGAGAGAGAGAGAGAGAGAGAGAGAGAGAGAGAGGGGGGGGGGGGGGGAGGGGGGGGGGTTGCATGTGGGGGTGCAGGGATATAAGGAAATAAAAATGAATAGAAGAAAATAGAGTTCGTCCATGAGAGTATGAGAGTTGTGGGATGTGAGGATACGTAGAAGACCAAATGCCATATCCACAGTTCAGAGAAGCTAACACCAGGTGGGAGGATTCAAGTACCTATATGGTCTAGGAGGCATTCCGTCCATTTGAGCCATGCTGCAGAGCATGCTCAGCAACTGGGCACTGTGTGTCCCCATGACAGAAAACTTTTCTGTGTCAATTTGTGTGCTCAGCCAATTTTATATAACACCTACCTGTACCTGACCCCACTTTGCTGTGCCCGTCGCTTAAATCGAAAAGAAAGAAATGAAACAAGCACATATTTCTAATTTGTATGGGAGTTGGATATAAATTTTAATCTCCGCCTCTCACCCGTCTCTCTCCCTCTCCCAACCCCATTCTTTGTCCATCTCCTCCTCCTTCCTGTTTTCTATGTACATCCCCTCTGCCCACTCCTGCTGTACTCACCTGATGTGAAATGCTGTTCTTCCTGCCATCTCATTTCACCAGTTCCCACAATATGTAACCTGCATTTCCCTTAAGTTCTATAACATACCTATAAGTATAAAGGATCCAATATTTCAAACTCCAACATTCTAGAATGTGAAATCCGCTTTCTTACCAATGCAAGTATCCAAACCCAAACATAGGAATGAGGGAGTAATTTCCAACTGAAGTGTTTATCCAGTTGGATTCCACCATCATTAAACCACTGAGAAGAGTTAAAGTCCTTGGGAAATATGTTTCTCCTTTTTTTTCAGTAACTGCAGCACCAACATAACAATGTCATGTTGGTTAATTTTACAATGCCACTTCAGTCAAACATCTGGACTGTTGTCACTGCATCTACTGTTAAGGCTGCTGCCTCTCTTCTGCACCTACATACATACTCTGCAAATCACTGTGAAGCACCTGCAAAGGGTACTTTCTATTCTACCACATTCTAGGATTTCTTAGTGCTCCAACTGAATGGGTAGAATGGGTACTTAAATCGATCTGTGGTTGCTGTAATTAGTCTAATCACATAGGTCACTACAGGGTTCATTATGTAGGGTACTCTAGTACATTACAAGATTCATCACTTACAGCTAGTTCTTGGAACTTTGTAAGTATGCTTTCTCAGGATAGTTTGCATATATCTGTAAGTGTCCACCAGGTTCAGGTTTTTGGTCATCCCTGTCACTCTCAAATGGGTGAAACAACCCTGTGACTATTCATGCTGCTCTTCTTTGTATACAATCCACATCCCCTATTTGTCTTGTTTGGTACAGGCCCCAAACACTTGAGTAATATTTGAGAATGGATCATGCGAGTGTTTAGTAAGCCATCTCCTTTGCAGACTGATTAAATTTCCCAAATATTACATCTTTGAACCAAAGTTTCTCATCAAAGTCTCTCTTATCTACAAAAATACCTCCAAAAATTGTAATACACCGGCAATTGTTGAGTTGACCAACTGTAGTTTAGTAATATTGCTAACAATATTTATTTCTTTTTCTTTCGTTTTGTGAAGTGCACAATTTTACATTTATGAAACTTTAAAGCAGATGCCAATCCTTACACAACTTTGAAATTTTATCAACATCTTACTGAATATTTCTGCAGTTTCTTGAGAGAGTATTGAATTACAGAGAGCGACATCATCTGCGAAAAATCTCAGGTGGTGTGAATGTTGTCAGTAAGGTCACTGATACAGAACACAAGCAGCTGAGCAGGTGGCTCTCAATGTGGAAAAATGTAAGTTATGCAGCTGAGTAGGAAAAACAAACATGTAATATTCAGATGCTGCATTAGTGGTGTACTGCTTGACATATCTGGGCACAATGTAGCAAACCAATATGAAATGCAATGAGCATGTGAGAACTGTGGTAGGGAAAGCAAATGTTTGACCTTAGTTTGTTGGGAAAGTTTTAGAAAAGTATGGTTCATCTGTAAAGGAGACAGCATATAGGGCACTGGTTTGACTTATTCTTGAATACTGTTTGAGGGTTTGGAATCCACTCTAGGTCGGTTTGAATGAGTATGTCGAAACAATTAAGAGGCTGACTGCTAGATTTGTTACCTGTAGGTTTGAACAATATGTAGGCATTATGGAGATGCTTCGAAAACACAAATGGGAACCCCTTGAGGGCAGACGACATTCTTTTCGCGAAAAACTATTGAGAAAGTTTAGAGAATCGGCATCTGTAGCTCACTGCCAAATGATTCTACTGCCACCAACATCTACTGCACATAAGGACCACAAAGATAAGATAGGCTACAAGACATTAGAGCTCATATGAAGGCACTTTCCCTCGCTCTATTTGTGAGTGGGACAGAAAATGAAAATATTAGTAGTGGTACAGGGTACACTTCGCCATTCACCGTACAGTGGCTTGCGGAGAATCTATGTACAAGATGTGTTTTTTAAGTAAGTAACGTTTTGAAATTAAAAAAAAGATGTGCTAAGATATCTCAATAATTTTATTTTTACATGAAAGCCTGTACCTTAATCTAGGCACTGACACCATTACAGTCTGATTCTTCCTGTTTATGTTGTGTACTGAGTGTTTAAGATGTCTCCGATAATCCTGAGTCCCGCTGACTGTGAAGTACGGGCTGTTATAAGATTTCTTAATGCTAAAGGCCTAAAAGTGATCGATATTCATTGTGAGATATGTGCAGTTTACGGAGAAAATAATTATGAGTAATGGAATGGTAAGAAAGTAGGTGAGAGCATTTAAAGATAGCCACACAAATGTGCATGATGAATAATGGAGTGGGCATCCTTCAGTCGTTAATGAAAGTTTGGTGCAGGAAGTGGACAATAAGTTGAGAGAAAACAGATGCTTTACGATTTCCTCCTTAAGTTGAGAGAAAACAGATGCTTTACGATTTCCTCCTTGCGAGATGACTTTCCTAAAGTTTCTCATAGTGTTTTGTATGGCACTGTGACCGAGTACTTGAATTACCGAAAATTGTGCACACGTTCGGTATCAAAAATGTTGACGGATGTGCACAAAACCATACATTTAGACAGTGCATTGACTTTCCTTGAGCGGTACCACAACGACGGTGATGATTTCTTAAGCCAAATTGTTATGGGCGATGAAACATGGGTGGCCTACGTCACACTAGAATCAAAGCAACAGTCCATGGAAGTTGAGCAAGAGCAACGTTTTGCTGCAAGACAATGACCGTCCACATGTGGTGAATCAGATCAAAGATCTCATCACATCTTTTCAATGGGAAACTCGAAATCATCCTCTGTACAGCCCCGATCTTGTGCCCAGTGACTACCATCTGTTCCTGCACTTGAAGAAACACCTGGTTGGTCAGCGTCTTCAAGACGATGACGAAGTAAAAACAGTGGTGATGCAGTGGTTAACAAGTCAGGCGGCAGACTTCTATGAGGAGGGTATTCAAAAACTGGTACAACGTTATGACAAGTGCCTCAATACTGACGGAAATTATGTAGAAAAGTAGATTAAGGTACATGCTTTCATGTAAAAATAAAATTATTGAGATATCTTAGCATGTCTTTTTTTAATTTCAAAATGGTACTTAATTAAAAAACACACCTCGTAAATCTGAATGTGCGTTAGAACACAGTTATCTTATCTAGTGCACACCTCAAGTTACACTTACGTCTGTCAATAACTCTCCATCCAAGAACTCCTCAGTCCAGCAACAAATTTCACTTCACACTCCACACGATTGTATTTTCGTTAATAAGTGTAGGTATCATATTGAGTCAAATACTTTTCAGACTGATACTGTAAGCTGACCACCACTGCACCATTCTCAAATATTATCAAGATCTGACTGAATATTTACACAGCTTTTTTCAAAAAATACTTCATTGTAGGTAACCTATTTACCTGCAAAAGATCTGATGTTGCTATTGGGTCATTCCAAGTCAATTCAGCCTATTTGAGAAAATGTTTCAGCTGATAGTCTCAGATTTGGCCGAAATTTAGCACACCATTGCTACCAAGCGTGGAACACTCATTACAAAATTTTAAGTTCCCCTGCCAATTAGTTCCAGAATTATGGCTTGTGAAAGAAGGTGACGTAGCCCGGAAATTGCAACCCGCATCTGGCAATCTATCTTCAGACCCAACTTCAGGTTTTAATAACCTTAAAACTATTCCGCACAGCCCAGTGAATTTTTTACAACACAGTAACATCCATTTAGAGAATACACTCTATGAATCAAAACACCAACAATATATTTCTGAGGGAAAATAAAAAATTCCAAAATGTGATTTTAAAAAATGTAATACGTTAGAAGGTACATAATGTAGGTGTCCTCTATGCCAAATATAATTCACTCAAAAAGGGTATAAATTTTTTTGTGGTAAGCTTAATGTGGCCTGAACACACACAGAACTCATCTTGCCCATATCAGTCACACAAACAGAGTTACATGCACATGAAAATACAAAAATTTGAAAAATTACCTGAAAAACGTGGATTTTCGAAGTGTGGTAGCACAAAAGGGACAAATGATATCCAAGCCAAATTTCAAACACTGCATAAGTAGACCATAATATAATATGTGGCAAAATTTCAACTTGTTATTGCAAGGCATTTGTGTACAATAAAAGTTGACAGAGATGTATTCGGTTACGTTTCTTTTAACATGATTTAGCAAGCAATAGCAATGATGCAGACAGCTTGTTTCAGATAAAGCTGCAGCAATTGTTTGGAACCATTAGGCAACAGAAAGTTAAACAATGGTAGTTTTCAGGGACAGAATGAGTCATTGTTAGGTAGGAACAACAAAGGAAACAAGCAACAATTACAGGCTACTCATGTTTTTAAGATTCTAGTTCAGACTGGTCAGTACTGTTGTGGAAAGTCAATATGGAGACAGATGAGTGTACTAGTGGTGTTTTTTTTCAAACAAGTTGCAGTATTGGTAGAGCACAAGTATCTGAATGTCATAAAACAACATATGGAACAAAATGTGCCAGTCGCTTTGTACTGTATAATCTGGATGAATCGGACCAAGATTTGTTGCTATGGAGATACAGGACACACTCTGTGGGCACAAGAAGTACAGTTCCAGGAAACTTCAGTGTTTGTTATCATCATATGAAAGTGTTTCTGGATAAGTATTCTTTCCTACAAAGAAGTTGTTCTGATCCATTTCGGATTCATAAGCCTCAGAGAAATTGATATAAAATCAGTATTGAAAGTGAATCAGTGCATGGGACTTAACATGAAACCAGGACAAAAGTTATGTTCCAGGTGTGTTACACTGCTAGAAAATGAAGAATATTCTGATAATTTACATGACAGTGACGAAGAGTATCAGCCACCTGCAACCACAGCGGATGAGCAATTAAATACTTCAGTGACTGCTCTTGGTTTGTCTCCCATGAAGACACACAAAGCTGGGAAAAGAGACACGCCCAGGTATGGTAGAAGAAAACTACAAGAAGCTCAAATGGAATTAAAACACAAAATAGCTGACACATTTATGCTGGAAGAGGAAGAACTGTCTGCTCCAAAGGAACAGAAATCATGCCAGAAATGCTCTGACTTGGACAAAATTGTGCATGATTTGACAGAAAAATGTGCCATATCCACACGCCAGAAAAAAGTAGCTATTCTTACCCTTGCACCTTCCAGCTGGTCTATTGGCTATACTGCAAAGGAATTCAATGTTTCTACATATATGGTAAAGCAAGCTAGGAAAATAAAAGCTACCACAACTTCAGCAGGCTCAGGGTAAGCAATTGAGTTCAGAAATAAAGGTACTAGTGTCGGAGTATTATGAAAATAGTGACTACAGCCGAATAATGCCTGGAAAAAAAAAAGACTATGTAACGGTGAAAATGGGAAATGTACATGTACAGATGCAAAAAAAGACTGTTGCTATGCAACATATCAGAACTATATGCAGAATTCAAGGAAAAGTATCCCAATACCAAAGTAGGTTTATCATCTTTTTTCAATCTTCGGCCAAAATGTGTTGTGCCTGTAAGTGCAAGGGGCACACACAATGTTTATGTATGTGAGACCCATCGAAATGCTAAGCTGATGTTTGCTGCTATAAAGGATTCTGGTCTGGATTGCAAAGGTGCAATGAAGCTGCTAGAGTGTGACATCAGTTCCTACCAGTGCATGACACACAGGTGTGAAAAGTGTCCTGGTACGGCAAATCTTACAGAACACATAAATAACAAACTGTATGGTGAACTCCTTATGGATGACGATGAACTTGTTTCTTATAAACAATGGACACACATGGATCGCACAAGTCTTGAAACAAAGCAGAGTACAGTGGAAGATTTTGTTGAAATGTGTTGTCAAAAAACGGACAAACTGACCACACACAGCTTCACAGTAACAGCACAATCGGCTTATCTCCAGTTTTGTAAGTATAATTTGAAACAAGATGAAATTATAGTAATATTAGACTTTTCTGAAACTTATGCATTTATATGATTCTTCAGTTTCTCCTGGCGTATTTGTTGCTCGAACTGCCGGTTCATAGTGTCCAATGGACACAATATTTCGGCAATCAGACATGTCACCGTTGTCAGGTGCGCTGACGAACTGAGCTCCTGAGGGTGGGCGCGAACGGCAAAGAGAGTGGCCAGCGGGGGGGGAGGGGATTTAAATCGGCCGCCCGCCCTCAGGAGCTCAGTTCGTCAGCGCACCTGACGATCGCAACATGTCTGATCGCCGAAATATTGTGCCCGTTGGACACTATGAACCAGCAGTATACCTGTGGACTGTTCGTGCAGTATGCATTTATAGTTCAAGATGCCATCCAAGGATATCATTGGGACAACAGTCAAGCAACTCACCAGCCATTTGTGATTTACTATAGAGGTGAATCAGGTGATGTGTCTGTCATGAACCTGTTCATTTTTAGTGACTGTTTAATTCATGATGCCATTGCAGTTCATGCCCACATTCGCACTGTCATGACATATGTGAAAAACAAGCTGCCTCACATACATTTTGCAAAATACTTCAGTGATGGGGCAGCTAGTCAGTACAAAAACTATCTCAAAAATTTATGCATGCATTACCATGATTTTCAGCTTCACGCAGAATGGAATTTTTTCGCAACAAGTCATGGTAAAAATGTATGTGATGGTATTGGTGCTGCCATTAAGCACATGGCATCACGAGCTAGTCTGCAGCACCCTACAGAAGGTCACATTCTAACACCTCTTCAATTATTTACCTGGATACAGAAAAATATCTCTGGCAAACAATCATTCTAAGTTTACAAAGATGAGGTGAAATGAGTCGAAGAGTTGCTAAAAAGCAGACAAGAACACATTAAAACTGTTGCAGCCACTAGGAGCCATCATCACTTCTCTCCAGCAGACTTTGACTATGTGCAGATGAGCAGACTGTCCGGTTATAACTATAGGTTCATGCACAACATGTGTCTTCACAGTGTGTCTGACTCACGATTCAGAAGCAAAAGAAGCAACATACAACCAGGTTGCTATGTTATTGCTGTTTATAATGACAAATGGTACTTAGGATGTGTTGCAGAGTGCTGTGAAGCAGAAGGTGATGTATTGGTGAACTTCATGGCATCAGCAAGATCATTTCATTGGCCATGTTTGGCAGACAGGTGTTGGATTCCTTTTGAACATATTCTTATGACAGTTCCAGTTCCTACCACAGTGTCAGGAAGACAGTAGAATTTGCCACTCAATGTACAGAGTACAGTAGCTAAAGTGTGGGAGAAATTCTGTTTGAAGCACAATCGACTGGTTTTTAGCAGTTGAGGTGCAGTAAACATTAATGATAGATTGTGTTAATCTGTCTATATGTTGTTGCTTAGTGATTAAACAGTTGTGGGTGAGGATAAGAGCAGGCAGAACAGTTTACGATATGTTTTTACAAAATTGAGTTGTGGAACAATGGTCACATCACCAAATATATCTGTCAACTTCCATTGTACACAAATGTCTTGCAATAACATGCTGAAATTTTGATATATACATCATTATGGTCTACTTATGCAGTGTGTGAAATTTGGCTTGGATACCACTTGTCCCTTTTGTGCTACCACACTTCCAAAATCCATGTTTTTCGGGTAATTTTTCAAATTTTTGTATTTTCATGTGCATGTAACTCAGTTTTTGTGACTGATATGGGCATGATGAGTTCTGCGTGTGTTTAGGCCACATTAAGCTTACCACAAAAAAATTTATACCCTTTTTGAGTGAATTATATTTGGCGTAGAGGGCACCTACAATATGTACCTTTTAACGTATTACATTTTTTAATCGCATTTTGGAATTTTTTATTTTCCCTCAGAAATATGTTGTTGGTGTTTTGATTCATGGAGTGTGTTCTTTAAATGGATGTTACTGTGTTGTAAAAATTTCGCTGGACTGAGTGGAATGGTTCCAAAGTTATTAAGACCTGAAGCTGGGTCTGAAGATAGATTGCCAGATGCAGGTTGCAATTTCCGGGTCACGCAACCTTCTTTCACAAGTCATAATTCTGGAACTAATTGGCAGGGGAAACTAATACTTTGTACACGAGTGTTCCGTACATGGTAGAATTAGTATACTCAATTTCAGTCAAATCTGAGACTATGAGCTGGAGCCCCTGGTTGATTGGTTCAAATGGCTCTGAGCACTATGGGACTTAACATCTATGGTCATCAGTCCCCTAGAACTTAGAACTACTTAAACCTAACTAACCTAAGGACAGCACACAGCACCCAGTCATCACAAGGCAGAGAAAATCCCTGACCCCGCCGGGAATCGGACTCGGGCTTGGGAAGCGAGAACGCTACCGCACGCTCCTGGTTGAACTGACATGGAATGACCCTATTACTATCACATCTGCAAGTTCATTAATATACAACACACATGCAAGGGTACAAACGCACTTCCCTAGGACACATCTGAAATTACTCCTATATTAATCTCCAACTTCTATCATAGTCAACATGTCACATCCTCCCTACCGTGAACTCGTCAGTTCAGCACAATTTTCACTTGATATTGCATACGATAGTACATTCGTAAATAAGCTTTCGTATGGTACCATATCAAATGCTTTTTGGACATCAAGAAATATCAGATTTACCTGTCTGCCTTGACCAGTGACTTTCAAGATGTCACCTGAGAAAATTTTCAGTTGGGTCGGGCTGTTTTTAGAATCCACACTGGCTGGCATGGACGTAGTCATTCTGTTCAAGATCTCATTACGTTTTAACTGCTAATATGTTATGTAATTCTACAACCAATGGGTGCCAAAGATATTGGGTTGCAATTTTGCAGATCAATTTTGCTAACCTTCTTGCAGATAGATGTCACCTGTGTTTCCATCAAATACTGGGCACAGTCTTTTGTTTGAAGGGTTTATATTTTATAATTGTTAAAAAGAGGAAGACAATTGGAATATCAGGGGAAAACGTAATTCTCTCAGAAGAGTTCATATGAAACAGTATCAGCGTACAATCCACTAACTATCCTCACAAGAAGATAAAAAGATTAATGGTGATAATATATTTTTATTTATGTACTTTTCCTAAGTTTACAGGCCTCCGCAATGGCAAGGAGACATAATGCACTTCACTTCATTGGCATTATATTGCTGTGTACAGAACCTTATTGACGTTGCTGGTGCACCAAACATGTAACAGATTATTGGAGGTGCCAAAGTTTTTAGAGGATGTTACTTTTACATTTTTGTTCTCACTGGTTCAGCTTTCAGAGGAAGTACTTTGATGGTTGTGAGTATACAGTCATTTTTTCATTAAAGCCAAAGAATGAGTATGGAAATGGCTACAGTTACTTTATGAAGTCACTCCACAAGTTACACGAAATCATTTTTAAAATAACTAAAAGCATTAGGGGATCTTTATTACACAATTCAAGTTAACTATAAGCAGCTGTAAATAAAACTACAGCCCAAGTAAACAGTCACACAACAAAACAATGTTCCAAAATTTCTTTTTAATAGGTAAAGCATGCAACATCAGTGCAACAAACTCCAACAAAATTCCTTGGCTACAAAGTTTTTAGACATTTGGCTTCACATCAACTTCAAATGGCATATACACACAAATAATGGAAAATCCAGGATGGAATGTAACAATATTATGAAAAGGAAAGTTGCTTCTCACCACATAGCGGAGATGCTGAGTCGCGCCCCCCCCCCCCCCCCACACACACACACACGACTGCAGTCTGATATAACTGTGTGGTTTCAATTGCCTGAGACTGCAGTCGGGATGAAACAGTATTCATAATAGTTTTTCTAGTAAAAGTACACATATTCAAACACATGACCACACAGATATCCAATCACATACACTCCACTGCCTACGGTGAGTCTCCCCATAGCCATAGGAGTGTGTATTTGGGTGCCTATGTGATTGTGGGTACTTTTATTAGAACACGAGCTCAAAAGAGTGTCAATACTGTTTTCAGTTGTGTGTTCCTGCGGTATGCTCCACACAAGTCCCCTACAGGTGAGTTGTTGCCTTTTCCTTATTTTATATAACGTTCCATCCACAAATTTCCATTATTGGTGTAAATAAAATATGGTATACTACACTTACTTTCTGATAAAACAAGTTTTAACACTGACTGAATTGCCTACTTTCACAGCATCTTACTGTATTGAATTATATTCTGGGATGGGTCAATGGAAGCGTCCTATTCCACCTGTCTCCTTTGACCCATGACATAATAGTGTGGTGTGTGACATCGGCGAGCAGTTTTCGACTTTATTGTATTTGTAGATGTTGTGTTGTATTTGATGGTGCCCTCTGGTGGTGGATGTGGACGTGCTGAGTTTAACTTGTGGTACTGGGTTCATTGAGTTTTGGTTGTCGCTGTGCTAACGTGGTTTTGATTTTAGGTAGTTGGTGCGGTAATGTGGATTGCGGAAGTGTTTTCAGTGAGTGATTAAGGTGCTTTTCTGTTTACGTGTTTGGCGTTTTTGTTAGGTCTGATTAGTTTGGTGTTTGTTGTGCGGAAAGAACTCTAACTTTTTTAATTACTGGTTGTGCTGACTTTTGTTAGTAACTAATTTTTTTCTTTGGTTTTATTGTATAGTAATTATGATGCTTTGTGTGTTGTGTATTTATGGTAGGTCGATTGTGTTTTAATTGATGTAGTGAATATGGGGTATTTGTGTTTTTGAGTTGTGGGGGTTTTGGTTCCACTTTTTGGAGTTGGTCTTTTGGTACTGATAGTTGCAGCTGAGCTATATAGGTCAAGGGAAATGTCCAATTCCACTTTTTGATGTAGGTGTTTGGTTTTTGGTATCGGTAGCTATGACTGACCTGTACTGGTCAAGGGAAATTTCCAATTCTTGTCTTTTTTTTGGTGGTGTAGCGGAATGCTGTAATTTAAATATTTTTTGATATTATTTGCCTTGGGAT
Source organism: Schistocerca piceifrons (assembly GCF_021461385.2). Classification (NCBI taxonomy): domain Eukaryota; kingdom Metazoa; phylum Arthropoda; class Insecta; order Orthoptera; family Acrididae; genus Schistocerca; species Schistocerca piceifrons. Next base: position 62,838,664 of record NC_060142.1, read on the forward strand.
GGTGCAGTGTTTCTTTATTATTGTATATTTAGCTTGCCCCCACCCTAAACGCCCAATTTTTGACAGTTGTCCTGTTAGTTTCATTTTATTTTTGGAGTAAGATGTTAATGTGTCATTTTTACTTTCATTCACGTTTGTTGGTGTGTGCGTATGTACTGATGTCACGGTCATTTTGTACACATTGGAAGTAGCCATTTCTGCTATATTGATGACATCAAGGGTCAAAACTGACGGGTGGAATCTGATGCTTCTGTTACTCCTCTGGGATAATACGCCACCTAGATCAGTCATTTTCTCAGCTGAGGAAAGAGATGCAGAGGCAAACCAAGATGTTCGACAAAAACTCTCACAAACCTGGCTTTCAAAAACCACCAATCCTCCCGTTCCCCTGTATGTATAAGCTAAAATTTTGTCAGTACATTAGAAAGAAATTATAATACATAAAGAAAAAACTTAATATCTGTGAGCATGATGAAAGGCCAAAACAGTACTTTCATGTTCACTCACTCAGTAACAACATCAGTTTTTAAAACTTCGACTACATTTAGTGTGATACAAATTTACAACAGTCTTCTGCATAAGGTAAACATTATCTCATCAGTCTCAGCTTTCTAAACCCTAAAGGTATCCTTATTAGATCACTGCCTCTATTCTTCAGCACAGTTTTTAGAACATGTGAAATACAAGACACTTGAAAGAAGACAGTGCAAGCTCTGCAATGGTAGTGCACACACAAAATATTTGTGCAGTACTGTATCCCACAACATGGAAAGTTTTTGGATCAACGCATAAATAAACAAACAAACATTTCACTAAACAAACGAAACTGGAAAATAGAGGAGAGGGCTACCTACAACACTAATCTCAATGTATGACAGCCTCAACAAATTAATTCACTGCGTCAAAATTTGAGTACTGATGTTGTGTTACAGTTGTCTGAATTTCTTGATGATAAGCCTACAGTGTGGAAGAAAGCAACGGGTAATCGCACATAGTAATAGACCTGTTGTTTCTTTGACTTTTTGATTACGGTACGCGATGTCACTGATATATATGTTTTATTTTAACTTCTCAGAGGCTACGATACTACTGTGGAACTACAGATGCGCAAAAAAATCCAATATACATAGGACTGACTTAATGTAACAATTATTTAGCGTGTTTTGGCGCAAACGAAGACAAATGTTTCTTATTAAGCTTGTTAGTATTTTTATCGTGCCTGCTACCAGTAAGTCTTACCTGTAATAACAGAATGTACCTATCCCCAACCGCCACAGCATTTCTGTATAGTGAGCAAGTTACTCGAAAACGTAAAAGCTCTCCTGGTTTTGTTGAAGTTCCTTTCAGTGAATAATACAGTTCTACATAGAAAAACAAGTCTCTTATCTACGACTGCAGAACTGTTATACGTGACTCAGCTGCCTCTTCTATCATAACCGTTACTAAAAAGTATTTGCATACTGATACCCTACACTACGAACTCTTTCGTAACGCGATACAATTGGCATCCAGTCACAAATACCAACGTACCGCTATTCAACAAATGATTAATAGAAATGAACTGCCAACGGGCTGAAACTGGAAATTTGAGAAAATCGGCTGCTTTGAAATGCGCTCAGACGGAATAACGAATTTCTTTCTGTTAACAGGTAGTCAAAAAGGGTCGAATTAGGGACTATACACGGCAACTAGCAAGGCTTAAATCCTATGCAACGTACAGCAAAAGTAACATAATCGAAAAACCATCAAACCAGCAGACGATAAATACTAGCTATTGTGTGGATAAATTTCGTGCGAAAAATTGTTGTTCAGGTATTGGCGCCAGTACTCGTACTGTCTGTGCACATCACATCTGCGCAAAGAAATAACAACATGTGGATCAGAATGCACAATATATGTGATTTGCGCAATGCTGGAGACAGGAACTGAAGTTTAGAACAAAATTGCTCAAATCTATAGTTGTAAATCAGATCGTAGCGACTGGACTGAAAATCCCCGCCAATCTGGCGAGCGAAACGTATCTGTAATAGTTGTTTGCTCAGTTTCCTGTTTCTCGTCTTTGAGTGCACACTTAGTTTATAGCCCTTTACATCGGAGCGAATGGAAACGAACTCAAGCGAAAGGGCGTTGGCAGACAGTTCGCCAATTTTCAATAGCATTTGCTTGTATCTGTGGACAAGCATTTACACTAGACGAACCGGAAGAGAACACAAGATGATGAACATAGTCTACAAACATTGTGTTGTCAATTTTTGGTGTTAACAGTTAGCACATAGTATACAACCAAGACTGTGACACAACATTATGTAACTAAAGCTACGATGCAAAATTTTGATTTTTAGGGAGTATTATTTTGCCAGCCGAAAGCGCTGTTTTTTACGAAGTACGCAAAATGACGTAGGAAAATAAGAATTTAGGTGTCTCGATTTATACATAAATGTGTACTTCTTGGAGGTACCCTGTGTAACATTGAATTTAGAACTCTAGCTTGCGTTAGCATTAGTCCAAAACTTTGCTCGTATGTCGGTTGAGGACATCTGCTAGCTTCCTTTCACAATTGAGGAGGTAATTTAAACAAAGAACCCTAATTACCGACGATCAACATAACCTGACGAAAGTCTAACATTTACACTCAGGTTATTAGCAAGCAGAGGTATTCACATTAGTACATTGCAATAGCTGCTATATAAAAGATAGTTTTTAATATCTAGAGTGACATATGCGAAGCACTTCAAGGATTTTATTAAAACACCTATAAGAAAGATAATGTCAACAAAACGCGATTACTAAAATGTGAAAATACATACCATCTGTCAGTCCATTTGATAAAATCTGCTACTAGTAAGTACAGTGGTTTGTTAGGGGGGCAGATAGTGTCATCCCATATAAACTAATTATATGTATCACGAAAAATCTCTAACATAGCACTGATGCATCATCCATGTAATTAACAAATATCACTAATACAAGTAATGAGAATTACCAGGTCTTCTATATATTTTTAACTTTTAGTCAGCATAGTAGATAAATTTTTGTACTTGTTAACTTTCAAGGAAATTGATTGTGCTGTTCCTTTTTAGTGAAAAGAATTACAAAATTAATTCTTATTCTCTTCATTCCCATCTACTGTAACCAACTAATGAATTTATCATCTCCCTCACAACACCAGTAAGATCTTTGAGTGATTTGGCAGTATTCTACTCGTCATATTTCTTTTGTATCGGCATTTGTGCTGTAGATCTCAGAAGCACGTATGATATCTATATGCCTCTATCAGCAACATTACATTCTCCTCAGACCAACCCATCGCTTGCACAGGTCATATCTACAACAACAAATGTAGATAAATAGCTGATGAAAGCTTTCTGAAAGCAGACAATCGATGGAATACGAGTGAACATGAGTGAATGCGAACTGCACATGCCCGAATGCCATTTGCTCACATGCAACTAGTGTTTACACCATAGAGAATTCTCGCTTCAGTTAGAGGTCGCTTAACATGTTGGCTGCCATGAGGCTGCCCATGGACACAGCAGAGGTTCACGCTTGGCACAGTGTGCCTGCTGGCAGCTACATGCCCCACTATTTTCTGAACAATATATAGAGCAGTGCTGTGTATTAATTTGTACTGCTAGATTTAGCTGCCACTGATGTACAGAAAATCGAGTACAATATCTTGTTCAGTGCTTTGCACTTTATACGCCATTGAAAAGATATATTTTTCAAAACTACTGGCAGACTATCCATTTGACATATACTCGCGCATATTCTTGAAATTTAGCTGCAATATGAAACACAAATTTCGACGTCAGAGGAAGGAAAGACCTTTATTTGACAGACAAGAAAGAGCACAATTAACCACGTATGGAAATTAGTATTTCTTAGCGACTGAGAAGTCAACAGCAGTAAACGAACTGTCTCAAAGAACTAGAAAGAATTGGTCTATAAAAACAACAGTCATGAAAAGTCATATTAACAAAGGAGCAGTTAACCAACGACAACACAGTAACTCTGGCGGACGGTGCGTAAACTCTTTGACAGTTTGTGTGTGCAGATCAGCTGACAGCAACTAGCGATTTTTTCACTACAGTAGGTCCCTCTGGGAAAGCAGAGCATCATAGAAGTAGCGCGATGCAAAATAGACCTCTTGTCTCGATCTTGTCATATGGTTGCTTGTGCTGGCTGGTGGTGTCGCCAGTGTTGATGATGGTGCTGGTATTGATACTGGTACTGGTGCAGATGTTGCAGTAGATGGCTGCCATGGTACAGCAATAGGTTCTTCTTGGAATACATATGCAGCATAGAGCTTGTTGTTGACAAGGACACTGAAGGTTCTTTCGCCTCTGCCAATTATGTGGTGAGGGCTTGTGTGGGGTTGGAGGTGTCAATGCTGGTTTCACTCCATATGCATGTAGTATGATGTGTGTGCACGATTGTAGCTCATGGTGCACATAGGGGGGTGAAGTGCCATGCCTCGGTTGGATTTGAATGATTCGTTTCCTGTGGTGAGAAACGAAATCTCTGTGTTTGATTTCAACAATGTGGACTGCCTGTGGATTGATAAATTCGTCTGGTAGTTGTAGTGTTTCTCCATAAACTAGCTGAACTGATGACGAGACCAGGTCAGTTCGTACATGCTTCGCAGGCCAAGCAAGATCAGTGGTAACGCTGGTCAAGTTTGAATTATGACACATGAACATAGCCTTCAGCGAACACTGCCAGCGTTCTATCATCCTGTTGCTGGCAAGGTGGTAGCTTGTGGTTTTATGGTGTACAGTGTCACAGAATTTTTTAAACTGTGTAAATATGTCTAGTCGAATTGGCATCTGCGGTCCATTGTGTCATGCAGAGGACATCCAGAATGCGCTGTTCACATGGATATGAAGGCGGAAGTTAAAGAGGCTGCTGAAACGTTATCGTTTCCAGCTATTTGGTGAAGCAATCGATCATCATTGATATGTAGCATTGGCCATTGGATAGAGGCAAAGGGCCTACTTTATCAGTATGGATGTGCGTAAAGTGAGCAGTTGTATCCAGAAAGTCTCATATTGGTGCATGCACATGGTGGTTAACTTCGTTGGGTTGACACTTGACGCACATTAGTGTCCATTCCCGGCAGTCTTTATAGATGCCCGGCCACACATAATGGTTAGAGACTAGGCAAGTTGTTGGTCAGACCCCAGGGTGGTACAGATTATGTGAGCTCCCAAACATACATCTTAGAAATTTCTAAGGCAGGAAAGGACAGGGTTTACCATTGGACATGTCCCAATACAGCTTGACTCAGCTACTGGAACAACGACTAAGTGGATGTCTAATGGCAAAAATGAATCCTCATGCAGATTGTGTAGTTCTTGGTTCGTCCTTTGTGTTGCCGCATCTTGAGTGAAGTTGATCAGCAGTGACTGTAACAACTGTTAACACAGGAAAGGTAGTCAGCTATGATGTTTTTTAGCCCAGAGACGTGCCTCACATTTGTGCTAAACTGGGCTATGTAGACCAGCTGATTGTAGTGCTGAGATGAACAATTGATGTTGTGTTGGCGAAAGGCATACGCCATTGGCTTATGTTTAGTAAAAATATCGAACTTTCTGGCTTAAAGTTGATGTGTGAAGTATTTAATGGCCTCATAGCTTGCCAGAAGCTCTCTATTGCAGGCTCTTTATTTTCGTTGTGATGACAATAGTTTTGTGAGAAGAAAAGTAGCAGCTGCCATGCATCATCACAACATTGTTGCAGTGTTGCATCAGTCATTGTCTGGGTCGTGTTGAACACTAATGTCAAGGGAGCATTTGGATTAAGGTGAGCTAGTAGTGCAGTATCTGCTATGCTTTCTTTGACTGCCTTGAAAGTGGAGATCTTGCAATCTAAGCAAGGAATGGTTGAGTAGCAGAGCACTTGTGGAGTGCACATGAGGGTTTTTTAGGCTAGGCAGTAGTCTGAGATACTGTAAAAAAAATACTCGCCAGGCAATACACTGATGAGGACATCAGACCACATTCAGACTAAAGACATTTCGATGATCAAAATTACATCAGTAAATTGTTGATGTATTTGTAGCAAAGGTCCCAAATTCACTGCCCTCTAGGGAAGTTCTCACGCTGAAATTATTCTTGGGACCGAGAGCTGGCTAAAACCCGAAATACAAAGCTCTGAGGTATTTAGCAATTCAAGGAACATTTATTGGAAGGGCAGATTAGACGCCATAGGAGTGGCAGTTTTCACTGTAGTTAACAAAAATGTCGTGTCTATTGAGGTTGAAATTGAGTGTGACAGTCAAGTTATTCGGTAGCATGTAACAGGTCTAGGTGAAACCAAGTTAATTGTTGGATGTTTTTACCGGTCACTCGATTCCTCTGTGACAGTTCTGGAGTCATTCCAAGAAAGCCTACAGTCAGTAGTACCTAAATGCCCACATCATGCAGTACCAGTTGGAGGTGAGTTTAACCTCAAGAGTATAGACTAGAACATCTATGGATTCACTGCAGGGGGTGCAGACAGTCAGTTTTGTGAAGTACTTTTGAACACGTTTTCCATAAACTGTTTTGAACAGCTAGTTCAGCAGTCCACACACAATGGAAACGTCTTAAACCTTGTAGCTATAAACACGTCGGACCTTAGTAATGGTGCTGTGATAGAGATGGGCATTAGTGACCATTATGTCATCATAGCAACTACGGTTGTGAAAGTTAATAAATCAGTCAAGAAGGCTACGAGAGTGTTTCTACTAGAAAGATCAGATAAGCACTTGTTAGTATCTCACTTAGATAATGATCTGCAATCATTTAGTTCCAGTATGGTGGCCATAGAGAGATTATGAACAAAGTTTAAACATACTGTACATTGTGCTCTGGACAAATGTGTGCCTAATAAGTGGATTAAGGATGGAGAAGGCCCACAGTGGTTCAGCAACGAAATTCGGAAAAAGCTGAGGAACCAATGGCTGATGCACTCTAGGTTCAAAAGAGAATGCACAAATGACGACAAGGAACAGTTATTACAGATTTGTGCGTCTGTGAAAATATCTATGTGCAAAGCATGCAACAACTACCACTGTCATACTTTAGCGAAAGACCAGGCCAAGAACCCGAGGAGATTTTAGTCCTATGTAAAGTCACTAGTGAGTCTGAGGCTTCCATCCAGTCAATCATTAACCAGACCGGTGTGGCAGTTGAAGATGGTAAAACGGAAGCCGAAGTTTTAAATTTCGCATTTAAGAAATCGTTTACGCAAGAGATTCATACAAACATACCCTGGTTTGAAGTAGCACAGAGTTCTTTATGGACGATTTTGTGGCGGCGTTCGTAGCGACAAACAATTCGCTGTAGAAACGGCTTACGAAGTCACCGCCACACTTTTAATAGCGGGCCGACCGGTCCGCTGGAACAGTGAACAGAAAGATGAAAACCCAAACACTCTGATTAAATAAAAGTCGGTACTTATCTTTATTGACGAAGATACAGAAACACAATAGTGAACTCCGTGTCTACAGTGGTCTGTCTAGTTCGAGTCGGACCGGCTAGGTCAGCGTCGGCTGACGACAAACAACAACTCTGCTGCGATGAACACACAACTGACTAGCAAGTACACAATTCGGTGGCGAGTATACAACTGAGCGGCGAATACAGAACTGTCCTAGCGCTCGCGACTCCAGCGCTTAAGAACCCAGAAGGCAGCGGTGGCGCGCGCAGACTTGCGGCGATTTCCTGTCTCGCTGGCGCTGCTTATGCGGACGGCGTCCGGACTTTGATGCTGCCAACCTTTTGGCAGCGGGCTCGGGTGGCATTACTGGCTAGGATATAACACTCCTCCCCCCCAAATCGCCGCACCGTCGTTGAATAATGACGTGGCGAGCGTCGACGGCGGGGGAGGGGTCTGGCCGCAGGCGTAGCAGAAGAGACCGGGGCGGAGACTGTTGTCGGTGGCAGTCCCCGGTCCGCACCCCAGCATTGGCCGCGCGGGACCTCGGGAAACACCGACTGAAAACCGAGGTCAGGGTGCACGCCTGTGACCACGGGCGCAGTTTCTGGTACTGGACGCGACGGGGCGTCGGGACCCACGAAGAGAGGCAGCGTCTCCTGACGCTGCATCGACAGCTGCTGAGTGGGCGCCGGACAAGGCGCTGCAGTGTCAGACTCCTTGGGGGTGCCCAAGGAAAGCGGCTGCAGGACAGGCTGCACAGCCACCGCTTGGGAAGGCGGCCCGGCTGAGGGGTCGACGTCCATCAGCTCCGAAGGTGGGGACGACTGAAGAGGGACCGCAGGCGCCGGAGCGACCACCTGGGGCGCTCCCGGATGAAGCTGCGCGGGAGGCATCAACGGGACGGGCTGTCGGCGTGGAAGCGGCGATGGCTGCTGCTGCTGCTGCTGCTGCCCTGGGGGCGGCAGCGAAGTCGGAAGGCGCGGCTGGAACCCGCCGCGGACCAAATCTGTAGACAAAGAACGAGCGGCAGAATCCGGGCGGCCAGCGCGGCGCAACTGGTTCTGATGCCTCCTGTGCACCCCAGTAGCACCTTGAACAGTATAAAAACCGCGACCCTGGACACTTATCACGGTACCACGTTCCCAACGACGGCGACCGTGATAAACTCTGAAAAAAACGGCGTCGTTGCGCTGAAAACGCGTGCGATGCTCAGAAGCGGCGGGTCGATCCGGGGGGTGCAACAACCGTAGTAGGGTGCGATGACGACGGCCGTGGAGAAGCTCCGCAGGCGAAGGGCCGTCGCGTGGCGTGGTCCGGTACGACGACAGGAACGTGATGAGGGCCTGCTGACGAGAGTGCGTAGCACGAAGGCGGTCCATATAATCCAATGTGCTTTGCACGCGTGGGTTCGAATCCCATCCTCGTCGCCAATTTTGTGGCGGCGTTCGTAGCGACAAACAATTCGCTGTAGAAACGGCTTACGAAGTCACCGCCACTCATTTAATAGCAGGCCGACCGGTCCGCTTGAACAGTGAACAGAAAGATGAAAACCCAAACGCTCTGATTAAATAAAAGTCGGTATTTATCTTTATTGACGAAGATACAGAAACACAATAGTGAACTCCGTGTCTACAGAGGTCTGTCTAGTTCGAGTCGGAGCGGCTAGGTCAGCGTCGGCTGACGACAAACAACAACTCTGCTGCGATGAACACACAACTGACTAGCAAGTACACAATTCGGTGGCGAGTATACAACTGAGCGGCGAATACAGAGCTGTCCTAGCGCTCGCGACTCCAGCGCTTAAGAAACCAGCGGTGGCGCTCGCAGACTTGCGGCGATTTGCTGTCTCGCTGGCGCTGCTTATGCGGACGGCGTCTGGACTTTGATGCTGCCAACCTTTTGGCAGCGGGCTCGGGTGGCATTACTGGCTAGGATATAACAGACGACATAATAATAAGCATCCCTGGTGTAGAGAAACAACTGAAGGAGTTGAAAACAAATAAGTTGCCAGGTCTGGATAGAATTCCAGTTCGGTTCTACAAAGAGTACTCTGCTGGATTGGCCAGTTACTTACCTTGGATTTGTCGTAAGTCTATCAGCTAGTGCAAAGTCCCAAGCGATTGGAAAAAAGCACACATAACTCCCACATACGAAAAGGCATTACAGAAAAAGGAATTACAGACCAACATCCTTAACATCGGTGTGCTGCAGAATTCTTGAAGATATTCTCAGTTTGAATACAAGAAATTTCCTTGAGGCAGAAAATCTTCTGTCCGCAAATCAACAAAGAAAGTTGAGGACCAAGGAAGTAGAGAGGATGCAAAATGCAAACTGGCAATAGCAAGAAAAGTCTTGCTAAACAGAGGTATTGGTTAACATCGAATAAAAGTTTAAAAATTTGAAAGTCCCAATTGAAAGTATTTGTATAGAGTGTGGCCTTGTACAGAAGTAAATCATGGGCAATAAACACTTCAGATAAGAAGTGAATAACAGAGTTCTTGGTGCTAGAAAAGAATGCTGAAGATTTCATGGGTAGACAGAATAACTTTGTGGCGTAACTTGCCTAAAAGAAAAGATCAGCTGACTGGAAAAATCCTGAGGGATCAAGGGATCGTCATTTTGATAATGGAAGGAAGTGTTGGGGGAGGGGGAAGGATTGTAAAGGCTGAACGAGGCTGGAATACAGTAAACAGTTTTATGCGGAGCATACAGTAACTACACTGTCATACCTTAGTGAAAACTCCTTCCAAGAACCCGAGAAAATTCTGATCCTGCATAACATCTCTAAGTGGGTCGAAGGCTTCTATTCAGTCACTCACCGACCAGTCTGGCATTGGAATACAAGACAGCAAAAAGAAAGGCAACGTTTGAAATTCTGTGTTTAAGTACTCAGATGGATCGTACAAACATACTATCGTTTGAAAGTAGCACAGACTTCTATATGGAGGACATAGTAATAGGTATCGCTGACATAGAGAAACAGGCTGAAGGAGTTGAAAATAAATAAGTCGTAGGTCTGTATGGAATGCCAAATTCTGTTTTACAGAGAGCACTCTACAACATAGGCCACTTACTTAGCTTGCACTTATCGCGAATCTCTCGCACAGTGCAAAGTCCCAAGTGAGTGACCCCTGCATATAAGAAGGACCTGCAAAATTACAGACTAACATCTTTACCATCGGTTTGCTGCAGAATTGCAGAAAATATTCTCAGTTCAGGTATAATTACTTTCCTAGAGAACGAAAAGTTTATGTCTGTGGTTCAAATGGTTCAAATGGCTCTGAGCACTATCGGACTTAACATCTATGGTCATCAGTCCCCTAGAACTTAGAACTACTTAAACCTAACTAACCTAAGGACAACACACAACACCCAGTCATCACGAGACAGAGAAATTCCCTGACCCCACCGGGAATTGAACCCTGGAATCCGGGCGCGGGAAGCGAGAACGCTACCGCACGTCCTCGAGCTGCGGACTTATGTCTGTGAATCAGCATGGTTTTAGAAAGCATCACTCATGTGAAACTCAGCTTGTCCGTTTCTCACACGATAGATTATATACTATGGAAGTAGGGCAACAGGCAGATTCAAAATTTCTAGATTTCTGGAAAGTATTTGGTATGGTACCCCACTGCAAGCTGTTCACGAAGATGTGAGCATACTGAATAGTCTCCCAGACATGCGAATGGCTCGAAAACTTCTTAAGTAAGAGAACCCAGCATGTTATCTTCAACACCGAGTGTTCATCGAAGACAAGGTTATCGTCAGGAGCGCCAAGACAAAGTTATAGTGAGAAGTGCCCCAGGGAACTGTTATAGGACAGATGTTATTTTCTATATACATAAAAGATCTGATGGACAGGGTGGGGAGCAATCTGTGGTTGTTTGCTGATGATACAATAGTGGACAGGAAGGTGTCGAAGATGAGTGACTGAAGGATGACACAAGGTGACTTAAGACAAGGGCATTTCAGAGGCAGGCTGCTAGATTTGTTACTGAATGGTTTGAACAACATACAAGTGTTATGGAAATGCTTTGGGAATTCAAATGGGAATCCCTGGAGGGAAGGCAACTTTTTTTTTTTTTTTTTTTGAGGAACAGTATTGAGAAAAATTAGAGAACCAGCATTTGAAGCTGTATTGCAGAACAATCCTACTGCTGCCAACATACATTTTGCATAAGTAACCGTGAAGATAAGATGCGAGAATTGAGGGCTCATATGAAGGCTTACAGACAGTCGTTTTTCCCTCACTCTATCTGCGAGTGGAACAGGAAAGGAAACGACTAGCAGTAGTTCAGGGTACCCTTCGCCATGCACCGTCCGATGGCTTGCGGTGTATATCTAGAGTTGCCTTTGCTTTTTGGATCAGGGAGCGCAGTTGTTAATGGTTCCTACAACTCAGCTGCATGTGGCAGATGTCGGTAGTAAAAATGAAGCATACCAAAGAACTGATGCAATGCTTTAAAAGTGCTTGGTCATGGGAGTTTTAACATAGCTTCAACTTTCTCAGGCAACGCTAGTGAACCTGACCATGAGGTTTTATGGCCCAGAAAGCTGATCTCTGTCTCACCAGAAATGCACTTAGTGGTGTTCAAGACTATGCTGTACTGCTTTAATCATTGAAACACCTCAGATAGATGCCATTGATGTTGTTCTGGACAGTCTGAGGAAACCGGAATGTCGTCCAGGCATGCAAAACAATGTAGGAGTTCTTGTAACACAGGATTTACAAACCTTTGCTGTGTTTGTTCTGTATTATGAAGCCTAAACATCATGAAACAACCCACAAATAGGTCAAACGGACTGATTATAGTCGTGTTCGGTATGTCTTCATCGGCTACAGGAACATGAGCGTACATCTTGGCACAATCTAGGACGCTGAATAAGATCGCACCTGTCAGTGAGTACTTATAATATCTTAGCAAGGGTACAGGGTAACGATCTGGCACCGTTCTGGCATTGAGGGCTCGATAATCTCCTCCACACACCCTCCATGCACCGCAGTTCTTGGGTACCAAATAAAGTGGGAATGGCCAGGACTACTCAACGATCGCGTAACACTTTGACACTACATACCATCGAACTCTGCTTTTTCTATGGCAGGCGATCTGGAGTCAAACGTCTAGGTCAACAGGATACAGGTGGACCGTCAATAGTATTAATATAGTGCAGTGTGTCGTGACACAACTGTTTTGGCGCTCCAAGCTTGTCATGTCAAGCCAGGAAATTTCTGCAGTAAGTGCGTGTACATGCCGCTTGTGGCTCTTATGAGCCTGGCCATTTATGTATCTGTGTTCCTTCGAAAACTCAACGATGACAAGATGCTGACGCCGTCTACGACTTTTGCGTTCGCGATGTCTCGCAACCGCTCGTAATATGCCAGGAAAACTGTTCCTGTTGTTGGTTCCGACATATGAAGGATCGTAAAATCCCATGCTAGGTCATGTCGTAGTCCAGGGTCAAGCTTGATATGCAGCATTCCGTATGTCATTGTTTTGAATTATTAACTGCACTCAGGCAGAAAACGGTTGGTTGTCGCTCGCAGTGTAGCAGTATGTGCTGAAATAAACATATGTGTAGGTCTGATCCAATGTCCACTATGTATCTTTGCCCCGACTCATGGTTACTGACAAATAAGTGCCACAACATAATTGTGCAACCGGTCGATGCACCCAAGTCCGACTGCTGCTGGCATTTTGGTGAGCACACAACATTGTAGTTCACGCAGTTGATTCCCAAATTTTCTGTGTTACTAACAGACAGTATGGTGGTCAGCCCCAGAGGTTGAGGAAGCAGTAGAAGAGTGGCTTGTCAAGTGCCTCCAGTAAAAGTTTCTGTCTTTGCTGTGGTCCTGACTGGCCAACAGTTCACCAGTTTGTCTCATCAGCATATCGACCTTGTCAGCTAGAACATTATAATCTGTGCGCGAAACCCCTGGTGACGACAAGCTGTTACATTACACCCTCACTAGGCTAACTGATGCAGGAATTATCACATCAAATCTCTTGTCCATTAATTCAGCCACTGCATCCAAGGCCGTGTAAGTTTGTCATGCAATAGGGTGTCACCTGAGAAGGTAGTTGGCTGCTTCACAAAGCATGTAGTACGCTATCAGGCACTGTACCAATGTCAACTTTACTCTATAGATGGTTCTGTCACCTACGTCTTCTCGCATTAAAACTTGGAAAATATGTTCCTCTTGCAACGGGGACACTCTGCAGATCAGTTTTGTCTTTAGCTTTTCATAAACATCTCTCACAAGTGGATTTGTGATTACATCTTTAATTTCTGCAACAAATTTTTAGTCTAGCTGGGTTACCACAATCACGAATATAGTAGAGCCCTCCGTAATTACTGCCTAGAGAAAGATGGTATCCACTTGGGTGAACTACAGCACTGGCTTCTGCGGCCACATTGACAGTAAATACACAGGGAGCTCAGAAAGCGAAGGTACTGTTTCTATCAGTGATTTGGTCTTTCTCCCAATGCATTGTGCCGTTAAACTTCTATAAGATTAGCCTTCTGACAAATACTCTTGGATGTTCTTGAAATTTAGCCATAATACATAAGATAAATTCCGATGTCACAGGAAGGAAACAACTTTATTTAACGCACAAGGAAGAACACACTTGATCTCATATGGACATCAGTACTCCTTAGCAACTGAGAGGTTAACAACAGTGCTTGAAGTGTCTCAGAAAATTAGAAAGAATTGGGCTCTAAGAACAACAGTCAAGGAAAATCATATTAATCGAGGAGCGTTAAACCAAAGTAAAGGTAGCACTTCTGGTGGGTGGCATGTGAACAATTCGACACCTGGCGTGTATACATCAGCTCACAGCAACTAGCGATTTTGTCACGACATTCTAAACAATAATAATGTGCAATATTATTGATGTTCTACCTTGCCTCAATTACATTGTCAATAACATTGTGCAATAGCTTTATTATTATTTATTTAATATTTTCTATGAAATAATTAAATTACTTATATTATATTACACAATATTGATAAAAAATTTGGTACATAAATCTTTATAAATATAATATAATATAATTAATTTAATTAAATCATAAAAAGGTTATGTATTAAAAATATGCCAAGTGAGCTCGACATACCCACTTACTACTACATATAAAAATCAAGCCAATTTTGAGTGTACTAATTAAAATCTGTATAGAATGAAATACAATTTTAGTAGAAAATAATAGGTATTTTGAGTGCAGTAGCTTTAATGTAAAAAAGAATTTGAGATTCCAAATCATTATTTACTCCTTTATATACAGTGGACAAAATATCAGCGAAACCTTTTGGCACTTTCGGAAAGGAATCCTGTTGGGGACATGTCTGAAAGAACAGACACCACAGATTCATATAATTTGATTGGCATAGTTGGGCAATGGATCCACCTTCCTCAGTGTGGATGCACAAATACATCCAGCCTCCGGTGGGAATATCGGAGAGCAAATATGGTGGAGACTGCAGATAGGTCATGTTCTATGGGAATGGGAATCATCCATGAGGCACGCGCAGTTGATAAGGCTGTGTCCCAGTAAGCAGGATGTCCTGGGATCGAATCCTAGTCTGGTGCACATTTTCACTCATCGCTACTCATTCGAGATGCAGATGTCCTGATGCAGCTGACAGCAGTACCCTCCCTTTCCTTTCCTGTCTTCCCCTCTCCACTTTAAATAAAATTTATGTTGATTAATTTGAATGGAATATGTTTAATAACATCATTAGCAACTTCTTTTTCATCAGCTTCAATAATTTGGTTACTAAACCCAAACACACTTCCAATATTATTTGTTTATATTTATATATAACTTAGTATCAATGATAATTCTACTTAAAATTTCATCTGCTGAATATCTCATTTCTTTGCATGAATAAATTTTTCCAAGCTTTTCAGATTATTGGTTAACAGGAATTTCTGTAGTTTATCCATCACAATATGATTTACTCTTTTTTGTGTGATTTTTGGAGTTAGAAATGGTGTATAAAACCAACTAGTACAACATTATTAAGAGTTTCTTGTATTCTACAGTCAGTCTCTTTTTAGAACAGATGACTTACCACTAAAGTGAAATAGGCAACTCATTAAATATTAATAAAATTTTTCAGATCGAACCTAAAATACGAATTCCATAGAAAAAAAGAAATAAACACAGTATGCTTTTCTTTTATCTAACTCTGTTCAGTGTGTTGTAAAAGACACAAGTGGTTCTGGAAAGACATCATCAATGATTGACAGTTGTATTCTAGCTCCAGGATGGTTGAATTAGAATAAGATAAATCACTTGTATCTTTATCCAAATGTTTTAGATCAACCGAATTAACATGAATTTTTTAAAAAATGTGTAAAAAAGTAGAAGATAAAAATAATGAAAATGTTACAATGTTTCTTGAAAACAATGATGGAATTATACCACTAGATCAATACCAAGATAATTCACTTGTAATATTTGATGATTTCATGCTTGAAAATCAAGATGTAGTTAGAGAATATTTTACTAGATGAAGACATAAAGGAACAGAATGTTTTTATTTTGCTCAGAGATATTCAAAAATATCAAAACAAATAGTAAGTGATAATCTAATTTTTTAAATATTTTAAGCAATATGACACAAATGTAAATCAGATACAACATTAGTTTGTTGGTGGTGATTTAAAATTTGACGATTTTAAAGAATTGTGCAGTAAATGTTGGAACGATTAGAGTGGATTTTTACAATGGATATGTCTAGGAAACCTAATGAAGGGAAACACAGATATTGTATAAAGGATTTCCTTATTAAATGAGTTCTTTAGAAGATGATATTGCATATGTATTAGACTATGATGATATTATTTTAATTAGACACACAAATGAATTTAAAGAATTAATTGACTCTACAACAGAATATGAAAAATTAGAAAAAAATCGGTAAACGTTATACTAATTGTTCATGGGCTAGCAAAGAAGCTAAATGTTGGCCAGATACATATTGTTGCTATTTTATTTGATAAGTGTATAAGCAGAATGCACTATCTTATTAATTTTTTTAAATTCATACACAAGAATATATTTTATTAATTTTTTTGTACTTTGTAAATGTTTTCGAAAAATGACCCAGAGGCTGCTAAAAAAGCTAACCTAAATAGAAAAAATATTGAAGGATTGAACGAAGGATCCAAGTTTTGGAAAAAAGAACCAAGAGCAGAATATGAAGATTATAAACAGGAAGATCAGCCTGTTATTGATGCAACTGAAAAAGTTAAAGAAGGGATTGAAGGATTAGATGATAATGTGCTGAAAGCTATTGAAGAAAACAGAAAAGTTGAAAAACAAATTGTTCCTTACACTCATCATCATCAGCAGGAAGAATTTGGAGTTTTCCCAAAAATTAAACAATATGAGAGCCCTCAATGAGACTACGAGCTAAGTGAATCAGAAATACAAGATTTATTGACAAAATATGATGAAGAGGCTAAAGATAGAAAAAAGATAGCTCTAGCTCAGGGTGCTGTTAAAAAAGTAAATGAGAATGATGTTAGAAAAATAAATATAAATGCAAGAATGTTAAAGGATATCAACCATAGTGAAGCCTGTTGGTGTATTTAAATATATTGGTGATAAATCAGTAAAATTTGATGGCGATAAGTTATTGGTCAATGGAAAGGAATATGAAGGTACAGATGGACAAAGGAATCTGCTAAGTAAAAAACACATTACTATAGATCACATGCATGAAAAATCTGATGTTGTTGATTTATCAAATTATACAGATAGGTTTTATCATTCAAATGCATTATGTTCTGAAAAGAATCCAAATAAAATAAAATCAAGTATAGGTATTAAATGCAATAGTCTGACGATTACAATCAAATACAGATGATGATTTTCAAAAACAGAAGTAGATTACACTTATGTGAAGATGAAAAACTAGGTGAAGATTTACTAAAAAAATACACAGGAAAACCAATTGAATACATTTGGATGATTGATGTCAGAGATTTAATCCATTAATTAGCAGTTATTAGCAGAATTAGCTGGAAATAAAAATCGTAATAATAAAAAAGCGGGAATTACAGAAATATCAACAGTCCAAAAGGGATTTCACATTTTTATATTTTTAAATAATTTGACAGATACATTTTGGAAAAATAAGAAGTATGAAAACAGATTAGTTAACACTTTAATTAATAAATTACTATTCGAAATGTATCTCCCTGGCAATTGTTGCAGTCCAGGAACAATATTAGAAGAAAGTTTAGCTAGAGGTGATCAAGGAATAAATCCACTAGATGAAGCTTGCAAAGAACATGATCTTGCATTATGAGATAATGCAGATTTAAAAACAGGACACAAAGCAGACAAAGAACTTCAGCTAGCAGCAAAATAAAGAATGCATGCTTCTGATGCATCAATTGAAGAAAAATTAGTCTTTACAGCAGTCAGAGGAATAATGTATGGAAAGAGATAATTAGGTGTGGGCCTGGTTCTTCGTGATAATGTTTGGGAACTATAAAAGTATTAATCCTTACAAAAATTTGATCTATACAAATGGATAACTTCACCTTGATTATACCTTACTACCTTGTGGTAAACTAAGACAAAATCAATCAAAATTAAATTCAATAATGGTCACTTAGGTAGTACTAATGATTTTTAAGTGGTGCAAAAAAGGAAAGAGAGATAAAAGACTGATTGTAATTTACTCATGACATTAGGTATACTTGTTGTTTAAATTACTATCGAAACCCTAGCAAAAAACAAAGAAAGTTTGGGACTAACAAACCAGGAGGAAAGATGTATTTCTTTGTTATTGGCACCATTGATATATTTAATATCTATTGGTTCACTAGTATATGGAGCACCTGGTATTGCAAAAGCAGTAATGGACAAAAAAGGTGTTAAAAAATTAGAAGAACAAAGAAGACATAATTTAGCAATGGATAAGAAGGCTGGTGCTGGAATAAAAAAAAGTGCAAAAACGAATTAATATGTTTCCTAATGAATTAAGTAATTTTTTATTTGAAAACTTCGTAAACAATTAAAAATCAGATTCTTTCATTGTGATTTTATGATTGACAGATTACCTGTTAATCCTAGAGAATATGAATCCGGAACAGTTAATTTAGATACATCTGATCAAACTTGTTCACATTGGTTCTGTTATTATAAGAACAAATGTGCTTGATTCATTTGGAGGAAGTATTTGTGACGAAGTAGTTAAACATCTTGGCCCAAGTGAGTCGTACTGTAATAGACAATGGGTACAAAATTTTTATGAAGTAATTTGTGATCATTTGTGTATATTCGTTTTAAAACTGTTGTCAGATAAAGATAAGTTAATGCTATTGTTGTTGTTGTTGTTGCGATCGTCAGTCCAGAGGTTGGTTTGATGGAGCTCTCCATGCTACTCTATCCTGTGCAAGCTTCTTCATCTCCCAGTACCTATTGCAACCTTCATACTTCTGAATCTGCTTAGTGTATTCATTTCTTGGACTCCCTCTACAATTTTTGCCCTCCATCCTCCAGTCCAATTCTAAATTGGTGATCCCTTGATGCCTCAGAATGTGTCCTACCAACAGATCCCTTCTTCTAGTAAAGTTGTGCCACAAATACCTCTTTTCCCCAGTTCTATTCAGTACCTCCTCATTAGTTACATGATCTACCCATCTAATTTTCATCATTCTTATGCAGCATCACATTTTGAAAACTTCTATCCTCTTCTTGTCTAAAGTAGTTATCGTCCATGTTTCACTTCCATACATGGCTACACTCCATACAAATATTTTCAGAAAAGACTTCCTGACACTTATATCTATACTCGATGTTAACAAATTTCTCTTCTTCAGAAACGCTTTCCGTGATATACCAGTCTACATTTTATACCTTCACTACTTCGACAGTCATCAGTTATTTTGCTGTCCAAATAGCAAAACTCATCTACTACTTTAAGTGTCTTATTTCCTAATCTAATTCCCAAATTCGACTACATTCCATTATACTTGTTTTGCTTTTGTTGATGTTCATCTTATACCATCCTTTCAAAACACTGTCCATTCTGTTCAACTGCTATTCCATGTCCTTTGCTGTCTCTGATAGAATTACAATGTCATCAGCGAACCTCAAAGTTTTTATTTCTTCTCCACGGATTTTAATTCCTACTTCGAATTCTTCTTTTGTTTCCTTTGCTGCTTGCTCAATATACAGATTTAATAACACCGTGGATAGGCTACAACCCTATTTCATTCCCCTCTCAACCACTGCTTCCCTTTTGTGCCCTCAACTCTTAGAACTTCCATCTGGATTCTCTACAAATTTGTAGATAGCCTGTGTTTTACCCTTGCCACCTTCAGAATTTGATAGAGAGTATACCAATCAACATTCTCAAAATCTTCCTCTAAATCTACAGATGCTAGAAATGTACTTTTGCCTATACCTACCCTATCTTCTAAGATAAGTAATAGTATTAGTACTGAGTCGCGTGTTCCAATATTTCTACAGAATCGAAACTGATCCCCCCTGAGGTTGGTTTCTGCAAGTTTTTCCATTTGCCTGTCAAGAATTTGTGTTAGTATTTTGCAACCGTTGAGAGGCACCCACATGCCTTGCTCATACTGTGGCATCAAGCAGTCAGGCCTGCAAGATGAGCTCTAGCACTCACAATTAAGTTACAAATTATTCTCCTGTTTGCATATTACGCAACGGAAACGGATAACGCATTCCTGACTATTAGCAATTTACACAACTCTGACTATTCACTACGCACTGGCAATACCACATTTTCTTTCTTACCCAACAGCTTTGATCAACACATGGCCATCGCACTGAATATGAATGGCGCACACACTAGAAAGTCTGGATGTCATAACAACATACTGTTCGAAGGAAAAGGCCACCAATCTTTTTATTTTCACTATCTTTTTTATTCTGATAAAATCTGTAACCTAAACACACAATTACATTTTCTACAAGAATTACACATGAGAAACTCTGCCCAGTGGGCATGGCTTTACATTGGTGATTCTCTATCTTATGGTCTCGTAATTATTTAACGCTACAGTGCACTTTCTGGATAGGATGGTGGATCTTTTGCTGTATCTCACACTTCGACTCTCACACCCATCATCACGAAAATTTCGTCCGGACCGAGCGGTACAAAGGGAACATGCATAACCCACTACCTCTGAACCTATCTTGCTACTCTCCCATGCACACCACACATACTTAAATTATATGAAATACATCACACTGGCAACATACAATACAACACCAAGAATAGTCACAACGTTATAATCCCATCACTTTCAGCTTTCCCACTTCAGTTAATATTCATCCCAGTTTCACACGACACTGCCCCAAAACGTAACTTTCCTTTCCTACTACGAACTCTGGAGGATATATGCACGTCTTCCTGTGCAATGCAAGCCAAGTGGCGTTGCTGGATAGACGGCTGACTCA
Source organism: Schistocerca piceifrons (assembly GCF_021461385.2). NCBI lineage: Eukaryota > Metazoa > Arthropoda > Insecta > Orthoptera > Acrididae > Schistocerca > Schistocerca piceifrons. The sequence goes on from NC_060142.1 coordinate 62,859,541, forward strand.
CCTTGCTTCTCTCTCAGAGTATTATAGTTTGAATCAAGCGTCACACGGAAACATAACACGCAAAGTAATATTAAGAACATATTCATCACACACGCGAGTCCTCAGCTGATACCATGGACGAGTACTTCTCTATACCCTTTGTCTCATACACAGATTGAGACTCACACAGTATTCACCACATGGAAGTACTCGTCTCTAATTTCAAGTCCTGCACACGCCATTTCTTAAATATTTCCAACTTACAGTACACACGCCAGTAATTCAGCTTAACTTAAGCACTCGGAAGTATTTCAACTTATTGCTACATGTGGTTTCATTGTGACCGTTGGTCACTTCCGAAGAGTAGTACGATCCCCTGACATTTAATTCTCCCCACAAAAGTTACTGAAATAGAGAAATTATTATTCCAAACTACTCTTAAGTATTTCACATGCATACCAGTCTATCCACCCTTCTGTCTTTACGGAGCACACCGAAGACAGATCTTACCAACACAAGATCCACCGCCAGAATGCTGAAACATGGCCGTTATTCAGGTCATCTCGCACCTCTGTCGAGGTGGGGGAAGACCATGCTATCCATTGGTCAGCCACATTTCAGGTGCTCAAAGCCCAGATAAATTTCACCAAAGGTGACTAAAGGACCGCCTCAAAGATGATTATATACTGAACATTCACTATCTGCGGTTAGCAGACGACCATACATTCCTTAATTTCACAGATCTCACCAAATTGGATGTAGGGATTTATTTCGTGGGAGTGCACATGTGATCAATTAAATAAATAAATTATCCTTCTTTCCTACATTGGTATCCGGCTTTGGTGTATTAAGTGAAATTGAATTATTATTACAAAAAATATGTTGTTATGACAAGAATAACGAAGAATGTTGTACCTAGTTTCAATGTGGGGTGATACTGTAACCTTTCACTGTGTCAGCATCTGCTTTCTTTGGGATTGGAATTATTATATTCTTCTTGAAGTCTGAGGGTATTTCTCCTGTCTCATCCATCTTACACACCAGATGGTAGAGTTTTGTCAGGGCTGGCTCTCTCAAGGCTGTCAGTAGTTCTAATGGAATGTTGTCTACCCCCAGGGCCTTATTTTGACTTAGGTCTTTCAGTGCTCTGTCAAATTCTTCACTCAGTATCCTATCTCCCATTTCATCTACATCCTCTTCCATTTCCATTATACTGTCCTCAAGTACATCGCTCTTGTATAGACCCTCTATATACTCCTTCCACCTTTCTGCCTTCCCTTCTTTGCTTAGAACTGGGTTTCCATCTGAGCTATTGATATTCTTACAAGTGGTTCTCTTTTCTCCAAAGGTCTCTTTAATTTTCCCGTAGGCAGTATCTATCTTACCCCTAATGACATATGCCTCTACATCCTTATATTTGACCTCTAGCCATCCCTGCTTAGCGATTTTCCACATCCTGACAATCTCATTTTTGAGACGTTTGTATTCCTTTTCACCTGCTTGATTTACTGCATTTTTATACTTTCTCCTTTCATCAATTAAATTCAATATCTCTTCTGTTACCCATGTATTTCTACTAGCCCTCGTCTTTTTACCTACTTGATACTCTGCTGGCTTCACTATTTCTTCTCTCAAAACTACCCATTCGTCTTCTAATGTATCTCTTCCCCTGTTCTTGTCAATTGTTCTGAAACTCTTTACAACCTCTGGTTTAGTCAGTTTATCCAGGTCCCATCTCCAGAACGTCCCACCTTTACAGCCTGGTTCCTAAATCTCTGTCTTACCATGTGCTGAATCTAATAAATGGACATTTTTGGAAATAAGGTACAGTCTTAAGACAGCTGCAGTATCAGTGAGTAACTAAACTCAGAAAAAAAATCAGAAAACAACTGGAATAAGAATCCAAAGGTTTTCAATCAAGCATTAAAAAAGAAAAAAAAAGAAGAAAAAACAAAAAAAAACTAAAAACTTCAACAATAATCTAATTAATTTTTATAATATGTGTGCAGAATTAAAATTTGTAGTAGATGAAAAAATAGAGAGTGTAATTAAGCAATTTCCAAAACATTAAGTAACATTTTTGAAGCATCTACAAGTTATATTGATTTTTAAAGTGGAATACTCGTAGATATAATAGATCCTGTAAATAGTTATGTGCAGTTACCAATCAATATCTAGAAAATGAGTTTTTTTCAGCTAAAGCAGACTTTGTATCAGGTATTGCTGACTCTAGTCAGCAACTTAATCTGCGACTAAACAGGCTTTCTACAAAAGCTGAATACGAAAATATTCTACACAATTCAACAAAAGAAATACAATTTATGATAGTGCTATTGAGGATTACCATAAAAAGATACATAGCAGCAACATGACTCTTAATTATGTTTTAGATAAATGGAGTGCACTGGAAAGAAAGGTATATGGTAGTCAAGCACTTGAATTTACGTTTAACTTGCGAATTGAACTACAAAAATGTGGCTTTCAGTATGTTTTCACACTGAAAAAAATTATATTTTTGAAAAAGATGCAGACAGAAAACTACCATTTAATTACTTTTATATTGCAGTAAGAGGTGCTAAGCAGTGTGAGACAAATAATATTAATCAGTCAATAATAGAAAATAAATCAAGTTTTCTAATTGTAGGACTGAAAAAAGATATAGTTAAAGCACTACCTATACACATAAATATAATTTTATTTAGTGAAATAATGTAAAATTTAATGTGAATTTTTAATCTATATAAATGGATTATATTTGGTATCTAAAATATAAAAAATTTAATGACACATCCAAATAGAACAACAAGAAATGGAAGACAAAGAATGAAGGAATTTGTGCAATATGTAAAACTAGAAAGACTAAGTTCATTAAGAAATTGTGTAGGTGAAGTGCTGAGCAAATCTCTCACTTCTAATATTCGTGAAGAAATTATTAATGAATTACATAAACTGATGAGAAAAAGTTTAAAAGAAGAAATGTAATCTCTCTAGCTATAGATGATTTATAGCAAGCTCATCTATCAAAAATGGATTCTCTTAAATTGAAAGCAATTTCAGAAATAAATACTTTATATAAATATATACAAACTGTAATCAATGTTTTTTCATAATATGCTTGGTCTATTCCACTTACAGGTAAAACTAGCAAAAATATTTCAGGAACTTTTGCAAAAATTTTAAGCAAAGATAATGGTAACAGATAATCATAAAAAACTCTATATTGAAGATTTTCAAGAATATATGAAAAATATTACATTTAACATTATTCAACTTTTACAGAATTAAATGCATCATTGTATAAAGATTTAATAGAAAGCTTAAAGAAAGATGTGGAAAATACTTGCTCTTCAAAATAATTATAAATAGATTGAACTAGTTGAAAAACAATAATACAAAGCATTCAACAATCAATATGAAGCCAATAGAAGTTAATGAAAAAATTATAAGCAAACTGTCTTTGTATTTGATAATAAACCTAACTATAAGTTTGATGATAAAGTTAGTCATCGAACATAAAGGAAATTTTGTAAAAGGTTATACAGCTAACTGGTCAATAGAAAGTTTTGAAATCGAAGATGATATTCATTCTATTCCAATGTAGTAAAAACCTGCCAAGTGCATTCGGCATACCCACTTACTACTTATTTATTTAGATTTATTTATTATTCATGCATAGATCATCTAGTACAGTAGTACCTGACATTTCAGAAGCAACAGAAATAATATATACACAAAAGTATTAACAAAATAGGATAGTATAAGGTGACAGTAAGGCCTAATCAAAGCAACGATTCTAGCATACAGCTTACTGACATGGGGGAACCATGGAAAACTCAAGTAAGGATGGGTGGGTGTGGAATAAGTCCCATTCCTCTGGAGTCCAGTAAATTAAGACTCGAGTAGACACTTTGCTCGGTATATTATTGGAAAGGAATTCACAAAATACGTTATTAAAAATGTGAGTTCAGCATGCACAATGAATACATTAAGGATCAAAAAATACTGAAAATAAAAATACTATTAAAAAGTGCAAAAGGCATGAATGACTTACATTACACTGCAAAAAGTAGAAAGTGCACTATAGGTCAGTCAGTGATGTAGATGAATAATGAAACTTTGATCTAAAATGCCCCTCAAAAAATAAAAATAGAAGACAAGAGCACATTATATAGCACCACTAAAAGGTATAAGTAAGAGCACAGGATAACCTGACGACATTATAACCATCACAATTAGGTTAAAAGCAAATCCTTTGTCTGCAGAAGTATGTTGCACTGCATCTGAAACGGAAGAAACAGAAAACCAACAACAAAAACATTCTTTGCAAACAAATGCAGCATCTATGGTACATCAGTTAATAGAGACAACAAACCTAACAATGAATGAGGGTCTTGTAATCCTATAAGCTAGCTTATTGATTTCCATTGTAAAAGAGTTTCATAGCGTCAATTGATATTAATTGTGTATGGTTTTAGGTTTTCGAAGCATAGGAAATTCTCAGGTACTCAGGTGGTTGACGTCGTTTAAAAGATGCAATATTTCGCAAACCGACTTTCTGCCGTTTTTAGGTATTCTTGGTGACTGAGTGATGCTTGCTGGGTGCGTCTTTACATCGTCTCTCTACTCCCCCTCCCACTGCCTCCAACTGGCTCCTCCAGGTGCAAAACTCCATCACTGTTGCAGGGAGATTGGCATCTTGCATCGATCCAGCGCAGTATATAGAATTGCAACAAAGTTGCTCATATGTCTTCGACAGTGGATTGCTCTAACTCGTCCTACATGGAGGGACCAACATTTACATGTATTATAACTGTGCTAATCGAAATTGGTTCGCAGATCATCAAATCTAGCTCGTCATCAGCAAACATACGCACAGAGAGGAACAGTTTCATGAAACGAGCTTTGCAACAACTGTTCGGCGTAAAATTCGCACCAAATACGCTAAAGAACCCACAAGCAGGAGTACATTTTACTTTTTGCACAAGGACTTTGTTGAGATGGGTTGTTCACTGTGATATGATAAGTCACCAGATCGCCCACATGTTGATGATTATGTTGAACAGGTTAGTGAGAGATTTTTGCCCGCAGGTCAGAAAAATCAGTGTGATCTGCGCCTCACGAGACAAAAGACTGTTGTGGAGTGAACTGCATAGATATTTACACTTGAAATTAAACCGATTCACAATGGCACAGCACTTCAGTGATCCAGATATGCCTGCTTGTGGGGATTTCAGTGTGGAAATGTTGCATCAGATAGAGAACGACAAGACATTCCTGAACACAATACTCTTCAGCAACAAGTCAAATCCGCATGCAATCCTGGAACATGTCCATGGCAGCCCCAGAGTAAATGTGTTTTGCAACCATTAACGATCTGAAAGTCTGTTGGGCGTTTCTCCTTCATGGAGAGAAGCGTCGCTGATATTGTGTTTATGGATATGCTTGAAACTTTTTAATTCCACTGATCGATAAAGACGACCTAAATGGGTTGGTTTACTACCAGCAAGACAGTGCACTATCTCATTTCTTCACAGAAGGTCGAGGTTTCTTCGACAATAGCTTTTCAGATCAGTAGATTAACCGCAAGGAGCCAGTCGCATGGCTATCTCGCTCCCCAGATTTGACACCACTAGATTTCTTTCTCTGGAGTTCCATTACAGACCGTGTTTATGTTCATCCCTTACCAAACAATTTAGCCAACCTGAAAAATCTGAAGAATCGAATGTATGTTGCTCTTGCACAAGTTATACCCGATTTGCTCTAAGGAATGTAGGTAGAAATTGATAACTGGTGGGATGTTCGCCACATCACAAATGGTAGTCACGTCGAACCAAAATGAAACTTGGCACATTTACGCGAAAATGACACATCTACCGATTCTGTAAGTTATCTCAATAAAGTTCTGTATTATTCGAAAGTTGTAGTCCTTTTGACCCTCCCTGTATTTCCAGGCAGTGCACTATATTTTCAAAGTTTTTGATGTTCTCATATTATTGTGAACCCTCTAAAGCTCAATATTGTTGCACATCCGAGAAACACTGTCAATGCTACTGACTGTCTAGGGGTCACTTAAGGAAGTATGGCATTAAGTGTTACTGTACAGTCTTCAGTGTCATTAATTTCAAAGGTATGTACTATGGCCTCCTCCTCCAGCCCAGTAGTTCCCAACCCCGTGAGGGTAAAATGATATTTTCTGTGGGGTAAAAAAGAAGAGGCTTCGATTGTGTTTCGATAATGAAATGAAATAATTTTTAAAGCATCATTACTGTAATCAATATTTCATGAGACTGCAATGCTGATTACCAAGCAAGGTGACAGTGGTTAGCACACATTTGGCAGGATGACGGCTCAATCCTGTGGCTGCCCATCCTAATTTAGGTTTTCCGTGATTTCCCTAAATTGCGCTAGGCAAATGCTGGGATGGTTCCTTTGAAAGGGCACAGCTGACTTTCTTCCCCATCCTTCCCTAGACCGATGAGACCAATGACCTCGCTATTTGGTCTCTTCCCCCAAACAACCCAACCCGTTGTAACGATGATTACATAAGTTAACAATAGACCAATAATTTTCTTTAAAAATGCTATAATTAACAAGTGATACAATATGTAGGACCATACAGCTTGTAAAATTGTTGTATAAAAATATATTCTTCCCACAGCCCACCCATTACATACATACTTTGTACTTTTTAACATGTATCTCCCACAGTAAAATGGAGACATATACATCATGTATGACTAAATATATCTTAAAAATGCCTTCCACAACTTGTAGGTAGCTCCCACAATGAAACAGAAATTGCTTCATTATCGACTTTATAATGATAAACAAAGGGACACCACAATGCAGCAGCAACTATATAATTGCTATTATACTGCTGTAGGACCAACTCTGTATAATTATTACTAGTTTCACATGCGGTCGAAATTCGACCAATTGTGTTTATATAGTACCAAAAGTCAAATTATTTTATATAATTAATAGTAATTTATTTATGGGAAGATTCTTAGTTCTACCTGCAAACTATGCAGATTTTTAGTTCTTACTTGCTGAGAGGATGGAGAGGATGTGTGAGAGAAATAATTTTACAATTTAATGACACAAAACTTCAGTACAAACCAAATTCATCGTAAATATTGTTTCATTATTCGCTAAATGACCATGTTCACTATTTTCAGACAAAAAATTTCAAACCATCGAAAGATTGAACTCAGCTTGATGCAATATGTAACTCATCATGTTTAAAAATGGTTGCCTTAATAAAATTCCAATGTTTTCTAATGTTTGTCTCTGTGATTTGTTGATGGTAATCCCAAATGCAGGAATGGTTGGGAATTGTTTTCTTTGAAACTCAGAAGGTAAAACAGGACTGGTATATGCCATATGTATTCACAGATTTAAAATCCGTTTATTTTGTTGTAAGTGCAGCAAATAAACATCAAGTTAATTTCGTTTACTCTCAGTCAAAAGCAAGTGAAAACGACGCCAACAAACAATATTATGTACAGCCTCTGTTGCTCTGGTAGGCTTCATTACTATGATGTTTTGTGTTCAACTCCTAACAGCATTAACTGCTTACCAGTTGTGGCATTGTAGCTGCTTGGTTTGCACATGATACTGTAGATGAAACATAAGCAACAATTAAACATGAACGCCCCAAGATGCGATTTCAAGAAACATTGTTACTTTTGTGTTTCATTTCTACAATAGCACCAGACTGGTACACAGGTGCAGTGTGAGAGACAGAGGAGAATTTCACTCATTTATGTATATCTACTTCCTGCTACCTCTCTTAAAGCCAATGTATACACATGATTTTTTTGTGCACATCGATGGCAAAGCACCTTTTCAGTTATACATGTAATTTTCATTGGCTGCCTTACATAATTAATATTACAAATAGTTACTTCAATTTTCAGTGTTCACATATTAATGTTTTTATTATTAGTAGTAACAGTAGTCAGACACAAAACATTGACACTGTGAAGTAGTCCTATTTCTGGCAGTAAATTTGCAAGCAAGCCAACCAGAAATCAAGTGATTCAGTAACATTGAGTATAGTGTTCACATTTTAACTTGGTTGATTTTAGATGGGGATGCAGGATGTGCCTGAAGCAAGTGCTGCTCGAGAGAAATGGTGCAGATAAAGCATGTTTCGTAACAAATATCTGCCTCAGTGGGGATAGTTAGCTTACTTTTCTGAGAAGGTATCAGTTGTGATGCAGTGCAAATTGATTCATGATTCTAAATAGTTATCCAATGGGGATTCTAAACCAGGAAACAACCAGGAAACAAAAATGATATTTAAAATTTTTTCCCATAAAGAATGCAATTTTTAGATCTACTGTTTTTCAAAACCAAAAAAACTTCCCACTCCTAATGCAGTAATAACAATGTGATTAAAAAAGAGATACCAAATGGTGGCCAGCCGAACTGGCCATGCGGTTAAAGGCGCTGCAGTCTGGAACCGCAAGACCGCTATGGTCGCAGGTTCGAATCCTGCCTCAGGCATGGATGTTTGTGATGTCCTTAGGTTAGTTAGGTTTAACTAGTTCTAAGTTCTAGGGGACTAATGACCTCAGCAGTTGAGTCCCATAGTGCTCAGAGCCATTTGAACCAAATGGTGCAAATTGATAAATTAAAAATTATAAATAAGAAACAAAAAATTAAGGAACCAAAAAATTCCCATCTCTTTTTTGCAAATCGAAAACATGCTGAGAACAAATATTAATTTGTTTTTTACCTCTACACATAAATTTTAAACCAATAAGAGTCTCCAGTTTATCATCATCATCCCAAAAGCTCTTAGCATGTGATCTGAAAGGATAATTTTACATTTATTATTTAGAACTAAATGTACTTCTGACTAGTTAGCAAAAATTCATCTTCTGAAATACTATATTTTTAAAAATTCTATTGATTTAGTAGAACCTTCTCTAGAGTCATTACTAAAACTACTAAGCTCGTACAATAGCACAAAATAAAATCAAGTAAAGGAAAAAAATAAAAGTTCAGTACAGAACTTTTTGAAGACGATTGTCAAATTTAAGACGGCCATCAGATTCTTCATATGAGAAAAAGGGCGAAGAACTATGTTGTTTCTGCATGGCATGGCCTGTTAAGTGTGCTGATTTGAATCCCACAGCGTACATCTGAGATGCCTAGGGAGACAGGTCGCATCACATCAGCATCCATCAACCACTCTCCATGATTAGTGAGCAGCTCCAGGTGATATTGCTTCAACATGAGGTTGATAACATCATTCACAGCATGCTCTGTCGTTATCAGGCATTTATTGCTGCCAGATTTGGTCACACTCCATACTGACCATGTTAACCAATTGTCAGAATGTGTGTACAAGTCCATTACAAAATGAAGAACTTTTTGGCTACCATTATGTATGTTGCGGTCGTTAACACTCCATATTCTTTACATTGTTTCTACTTTACTATCACCTGTTTATACTATTTTGTAGCAAAATAAACACATCCTTGCAAAATTTTTGTTTGTTGCTTTAATTTTGGACGCCAGTGTATGTCATCAATCACTTCTTCTTGTGAGTAGCTTTCCAAAATATTGAAATAGGTGCGACTACTAACAATATTCACTCTTTCTTTCATTCTTTGGTATAAATTTATCGAGTTAGGATCATAATCCCCCCCAAAGAACCATGGACCTTGCCGTTGGTGGGGAGGCTTGCGCGCCTCAGCGATACAGATAGCCGTACCATAGGTGCAACCACAATGGAGGGGTATCTGTTGAGAGGCCAGACAAACGTGTGGTTCCTGAAGAGGGGCAGCAGCCTTTTCAGTAGTTGCAGGGGCAACAGTCTGGATGACTGACTGATCTGGCCTTGTAACACTAACCAAAACGGCCTTGCTGTACTGGTACTGCGAATGGCTGAAAGCATGGGGAAACTACAGCCGTAATTTTTCCCAAGGGCATGCAGCTTTACTGTATGGTTTAATGATGATAGCGTCCTCTTGGATAAAATATTCCGGAGGTAAAATAGTCCCCTATTTGGAACTCCGGGCGGGGACTACTCAGGAGGATGTCATTATCAGGAGAAAGAAAACTGGCGTTCTATGGATCGGAGCATGGAATGTCAGATCCCTTAATCGGGCAGGTAGGATACAAAATTTAAAAAGGGAAATGGATTGGTTAAAGTTAGATATAGCGGGAATTAGTGAAGTTCGCTGGCAGGAGAAACAAGACTTTTGGTCAGGTGAATACAGGGTTATAAATACAAAATCAAATAAGGGTAATGCAGGAGTCGGTTTAATAATGAATAAAAAAATAGGAGTGCGGAGAGCTACCACAAACAGCATAGTGAACGCATTATTGTGCCCAAGATAGACACAAATCCCACGCCTACTACAGTAGTACAAGTTTATATGCCAACAAGCTCTGGAGATGACGAAGAAATCGAAAAAATGAATGATGAAATAAAAGAAATTATTCAGGTAGTGAAGGGAGACGAAAATTTAATAGTCACGGGTGACTGGAATTCGGTAGTAGGAAAAGGGAGAGAAGGAAACGTAGTAGGTCAATATGGATTGGGGCTAAGAAATGAAAGAGAAAGCTGCCGGGTAGAATTTTGCACTGAGTACAACTTAATCATTGCTAACACATGGTTCAAGAATCATAAAAGAAGGTTGTATACATGGAAGAACCCTGGAGATACTGACAGGTTTCAGATAGATTATATAATGGTAAGACAGAGATTTAGGAACCAGGTTTTAAATTGTAAGACATTTCCAGGGGCAGATGTGGACTCTGACCACGATTTATTGGTCATGAACTGTAGATTAAAACTGAAGAAACAGCAAAAAGTTGGGAATTTAAGGAGATGGAACCTGGATAAACTGACTAAACCAGAGGTTGTACAGAGTTTCAGGGAGAGCATAAGGGAACAATTGACAGGAATGGGAGAAAGAAATACAGTAGAAGAAGAATGGGTTGCTTTGAGAGATGAAGTGTGAAGGCAGCAGAGGACCTAGTAGGTAAAAAGACGAGGGCTAGTAGAAATCCTTGGGTAACAGAGGAAATATTGAATTTAATTGATGAAAGGAGAAAATATAAAAATGCAGTAAATGAAGCAGGCAAAAAGGAATACAAACGTCTCAAAAACGAGATTGACAGGAAGTGCAAAATGGCTAAGCAGGAATGGTTAGAGGACAAACGCAAGGATGTAGAGGCTTATCTCACTAGGGGTAAGATAGATACTGCCTACAGGAAAATTAAAGAGACCTTTGGAGAAAAGAGAACCAAATGTATGAATATTAAGAGCTCAGATGGAAACCCAGTTCTAAGCAAAGAAGGGAAAGCAGAAAGGTGGAAGGAGTATATAGAGGGTCTATACAAGGGCGATGTGCTTGAGGATAATATTATGGAAACGGAAGAGGATGTAGATGAAGATGAAATGGGAGATACGATAGTGCGTGAAAGGTTTGACAGAGCACTGGAAGACCTGAGTCGAAATAAGGCCCCCAGGAGTAGACAACATCCCATTAGAACTACTGACGGCCTTGGGAGAGCCAGTCCTGACAAAACTCTACCATTTGGTGAGCAAGATGTATGAGACAGGCGAAATACCCTCAGACTTTAAGAAGAATATAATAATTCCAATCCTAAAGAAAGCAGGTGTTGACAGATGTGAATATTACCGAACTATCAGTTTAATAAGTCACGGATGCAAAATACTAACGCGAATTCTTTACAGACGAATGGAAAAACTGGTAGAAGCCGAAGTTGGGGAAGATCAGTTTGGATTCCGTAGTAATATTGGAACACGTGATGCAATACTGACCCTACGACTTATCTTAGAAGCTAGATTAAGGAAAGGCAAACCTACGTTTCTAGCGTATGTAGACTTAGAGAAAGCTTTTGACAATGTTGACTGGAATACTCTCTTTCAAATTCTGAAGGTGGCAGGGGTAAAATACAGGGAGCGAAAGGCTATTTACAATTTGTACAGATGGCAGATGCAGTTATAAGAGTCGAGGGACATGAAAGGGAAGCAGTGGTTGGGAAGGGAGTGAGACAGAGTTGTAGCCTCTCCCCGATGTTATTCAATCTGTATATTGAGCAAGCAGTAAAGGAAACTAAAGAAAAGTTCGAAGTAGGTATTAAAATCCATGGAGAAGAAATAAAAACTTTGAGGTTCGCCGATGACATTGTAATTCTCTCAGAGACAGCAAAGGACTTGGAAGAGCAGTCGAACGGAATGGACAGTGTCTTGAAAGGAACGTAAAAGATGAACATCAACAAAATCAAAATGAGTATAATGGAATGTAGTCGAATTAAGTCGGGTGATGCTGAGGGAATTAGATTAGGAAATGAGACACTTAAAGTAGTAAAGGAGTTTTGCTATTTGGGGAGCAAAATATCTGATGATGGTCGAAATAGAGAGGATATAAAATGTAGACTGGCAATGGCAAGGAAAGCGTTTCTGAAAAAGAGAAATTTGTCAACATCGAGTATTGATTTAAATGTCAGGAAGTCGTTTCTGAAAGTATTTGTATGCAGTGTAGCCATGTATGGAAGTGAAACATGGACGATAACTAGTTTGGACAAGAAGAGAATAGAAGCTTTCGTAATGTGGTGCTACAGAAGAATGTTGAAGATTAGATGGGTAGATCATATAACTAAGGAAGAGGTATTGAATAGGATTGGGGAGAAGAGAAGTTTGTGGCACAACTTGACAAGAAGAAGGGATCGGTTGGTAGGACATGTTCTGAGACATCAAGGAATCACCAATTTAGTATTGGAGGGCAGCGTGGAGGGTAAAAATCGTAGAGGGAGACCAAGAGATGAATACACTAAGCAGATTCAGAAGGATGTAGGTTGCAGTAGGTACTGGGAGCTGAAGAAGCTTGCACAGGATAGAGTAGCATGGAGAGCTGCATCAAACCAGTCTAAGGACTGAAGACTACAACAACAACAGGATCATAATTAAGTCATAACATTGCTTCGCAGTTTGAGTGACTGTTTTCAATAGTATTTTTTTCTTTTTGACAATTTTTAGTTTTTAATCCAGTAACATAATAAATATAAATAAAGTTATTATCAAATAATTTTAAAAGATCAAAAGTAGCTTTTAATTGTGGATTTGGTGTAGGTGGAAACACATTTTGGCTCAAAATTTTAGTAGTATTAGCTGAATGTTCATTATGTAAATTTTGCCTTCTATTTAAATTTTTTAAATGATGTATTTAATTTCATATTTTCCTTAATTTTATTTTTACCCTGTTTATGAATTGAAGATAAAATTTCTTCATAAACCTAATCTTGGACATTTTCAGGAAAAGGCAATGTTAAACTCATAACTAAGGAAAAAATTCAAGGCTCATTGATAAATTTGGTAAGAGAATGTTTTTTTTAGATAGTGAAGTTTTGCCACTGTTGAAATTTCCATATGATGAACAATACTTTTCTTAAACATGAAGTTTTATAGCATCCCAAGGACATTCATAGCCTAAAATATCAGCAACCTGATTTTCGTAAAACCATGGGTTTTTTCATCAATAATATTTTACACTTATTTATCATTATATTTAAGCATATTGCTAACAAGGTATATGCGCAAGTACAGTTATTAGAAATATTTTTAATATAAATTTTAATTTTTATGTTCTTATTATTTTTTAATATTTTTATGTATAAATGCAAAGTGCAATTAAAGTGATTTGCCCCTTGTGTAAACTCGAAAAATAAATTAATAAAGAAACAAAAATAACAACAAATAATACACCCTAAAAAATGGGCTACATTGAATGTGTAAAAAAGAAAGACGGTGAATATAAATAATAATGTAGAATGTATAAAATTGTTAAAAACCGGAATAACAAAACACATATTTGTGAAATTTGTAAAAAATTGTTCTAAATATATTCATAAATGTGGTATTAGTCCCCCAAAAAGGAAAAATGTTTATATTGTTATAATGATAAACATTGTAAAGAGTGCACAGAAGCTGATTATCAAAAATATAAACGAAAATATTGTGAAGAAGTCGAATGTTTCTGCAGAAAATTTGTTCTAGAATGAATTTAAAAACACATCAATAATTAGCTCATCATCAAAAAATATTAAAAACTGATCAGAACTTTTTTATTTTGCAGTGTTTGGATTAAATTCTTTTATTTTATAATGTCCATTAGGTAAAATATCTATTCCATTTTCTAATATAAATTTTTTTAACATTGTCAGTACATAAAACAATTTCTACCCGACGGGAGGCCCTAGCCACATGACATTTCCATTTTCATTGAATTCTGTAGAATATAATTCGTGTTTATAACAGCTAATTAAATTCATTTTTCTATATTGTTTTATGTTATTGTACATTTTTGTAAACATTGAAAATAATTTCACTTTATACTACAGACTTTTTAACTGCTTTAGATATTCTAGATTCTTTAATCTCTTTAGGCTTTTTGTATGTTTTATCCAACCCAACACACAAAACATACTTTGCACAGAGTGTTACAGTTACCATTCACTGAGGAAGAAAGAGTTACAGAATTACAGATAATCGAAAATATCTACATTTGCATCTACGTCTACATATTCCACAAGCTTCTATACAATGCATGGCGGAGGGTATCCTGCACCACTACCAGTCGTTTCCTTTCCTGTTCCACTCGCAGGTAAGGCGAGAGAAAAACGTCTATCTATATTCCTCTGTATGAGCCCTAATTTCTTGTATCTTATCTTTGTGGTTCTTACACGAAATGTATGTTAGCATGTTAGCGGCAGCAGAATAGTTCTGCAGTTTGCTTCAAATGCCGGTTCTCTCAATTTTTCCGGTAGTGTTCCTCAAAAGGAACGTCGTCTTCCCTCCAAGAATTCCCATTTTAGTTCCCGAAGTATCTCCATAACAATTGCATTTTCTTTGAACCTACCAGTAATAAGTCTAGCAGACCAACTCTGAGTTACTTCAATATTTTCCTTTAATCCGATGTGGTGTGTATCCCAAATACTCAAGCAGTCCTTAAGAACTTCACTAGTGTCCCATACATTGTCTTCTTTACAAGTGAACCACACTTTCCAAAAATTCTCCCAACATACGAAAGGCGATCATTCGCCTTCCCTACCCCAATCCTCACGTGCTTGTTCCATTTCATATCGCTTCACAATGTTATGCTCAGATGTTCAAACGATGTGACTGTATCAAGCAGAGTACTACTGATGCTGTATCCAAACATTATGGGTTTCTTTTTCCTCTTCACCTACATTAACTTACATTTTTCTACATTTAGAACCAGCTGCTATCCATCATACCAACTACGATTTTTTCCCAAGTCATTTTCTATCATCCTACAGTTACTCATATTTGACATTTTCCCATACACCACAGCATCATCAGCAGACAACCTAGGATTGCTGCCCACCATGTCCACCAGATCATTTCTTTATATAGAAAACAGTAGCGGTCCTATCACTTTTCCCTGGTGCACTCCTGATGATACCCCTGTCTCTGATGAACACTCATCGTCAAGGACAACATACTGGGTTCTGCAGGCCACTCGTGTATCTGAGAACCTATTCCACATGTTTGTACCTTCACTAACAGTATATACTTGTGTCAAATGCTTTTCGGAAATGTAGGAATATGCAATCTGCCTTTGCTCTTCATGCATAGTTCACAGTATATCATGTGAGAAAAGGGCAAACTGAGTTTCACATGAGCAATGCTTTCTAAAACCACGCTTATTCGTGGATATAAGCTCTTTGACCTCTAGGAAATTTGTTATATTCAAACTCAGAATATGATCTAGAATTTTGCAGAAAACTGATGTTAAGGATTCTCGTCTATAATTTTGTGTGTTCTTTTTTTACCCTTCTTATGAACAGGAATCATCTGCACCTTTCTCCAGTAGCCTGAGACTTTGCTCTGCACTAGAGAGTTACGATAAATACAAGATAAGTAAGGGGGCAACGCCATAGCCTTCTCTTTGTAAAACCGAACTGGGATTCCATCTAGACCTGGCAACTTCTTTGTTATCAACTCTTTCAGTTGTTTCTCTACGCCAGGGATGCTAATTATTACGTCATCCATTCAAGACTCAGTGCAATGGCCAAATGATGATATGTTTGTACGTTTTTCCTGCTTCAATGCGGAATTTAATACTTCGGCTTTCATTTTGCTATCTTTAATTGCGACATCAGACTTCTCAATGAGTGACTAGATGGAGCCATAGACCTGCTTAGAGATTTTGCAGAGGACCAGAATTTTCTTGAGTTCTTGGACAGATTTTTTGCTAAGGTATGACAGTGGTAGTTGTATTTTCGCACGAAGATCTTTTTATGGACGGTTGAGTCTCCACTAGCCTTTACGTATCATCATTTGCACATTCTGTTTTGCATTGGGAGTGCAACAGCCTTTACTTCCTTCGCATTTTTCGAATTTAGTTGCTAAATCATGGTGGGCGTTTTCTGTGCTTAATCCACTTACTAGGCACAAACTTCTCTAGAGCATGTTTTACTATCTATTTTAACTTTGTCCATAATTCCTCTTTGTCCATCATACTGGAACTGAATGATAACAATTGATTGTCTGAATGAGATGATAACAACGACTTATCTTCTCCTTCTAGTAGAAACACTCTTCTAGCCTTCTTGACTGATTTATTAACTTTTGTAACCATAGTCGGCTATGATGACATCATGATCAATAATGTCTTTCCCTACAATGACGCCAGCAATAAGATCTGGCCTGTTTGTGGCTACAAGATCTAAGTTCTTTTCATTGCGTGTTGGACAGTAATAAAGAACAATTTCATGAACGTGATGTAACGAAATTGTGCCATACTATAAAGAAAAATATTAACTGAAAGTAACAGAAGAATACAGGCAATCCAGTAGAAAATAAATGGTATATCAGACTTACATATAAAGCTACTATAAAACCCATATTGTGAGATCCCAAGATGTATGTTAATGTCTCATTTTAAGAAAAACATATCCATTAGACATGTGCTAAAACACAAGGAGAATGTGCATGAGTGCATGCTTGAATTCAGGAGCAGGCCTTTATAAAATAAATTACCAAAATTTTCAGAGAACATATACTGGCCAAACCAAAATACTGTCTAAAAATACGTTGTGAAGAACATTCCAATCTAAATTCCAAGCATACAGCATTAGGTGAACATTTGAAGACACCTAACCATACTTTAGATGACACTTACACATTAGCTTGAGACCACAGCCTTCATCAGAAATAGAAAAGAAATACACACCATTCATTCACACAAGCAAGCACAACTCGCACACATGTGACTATCAACTCTGGCAGCTCAGACCAGAATGCAGCTGACAGTGTACAAGTGGGGAGAAAGAGGAACACTGTCGAGCAGAGGGTGAATGGAGTAGACCACCAACAGGCATAGTTTCAGGAGGCTGTGGAGCAGGAAAGTAGGGAAAATGGAGCACACAAGGAGCACAGAAAGATGAGCACATGTGTTGGAAGAGGGCAACACACAAATAGGGTGGGAGACGAGAAAATGTAGGAGGTAATGAACAATGGGGGTAGAAACTGTTGTGCGGAGGGTGTGGGAACAGTATGTTACCGTAAGTAGAGGCCAAGATAACGTCAGGAGCAGAGAACGTGTTGTGGGGATAACTCATATCTGGACAGTTGAGAAAAGCTGGTGGTAAAGGGAAGGGTCCAGATGGCTTAGGCAGTGAAGCAGCCATTGAAATCAAGCATATTATCCTCAGCTGCATGTTGTACCACAGGGTGATCTACTTTGCTCTTGGCCACAGCTCTGCAGTTGTCATTCATCGTGATGGACAGGTGACTGGTAGCCACACCAGTATAAATAGCTGTGCAATAATTGCAGCAGTCCTAGTGCATCACTATGCCACTCCCAATCCCATCCCCTTGCCACAAGGATCATGTCCCTGTGGAAACCCAGGTGCAAGAACTGCCCAATCCATCCACCGAGCACTTCCTATTCCAGTCCTGTCACAGGCACATCCTACCCCAGCAGAGGCCATTCCACCTGTGAAGCAGCCATGTCATACACTAGCTCTGTTGCACTTATTGCACAGCTTTTTTTATAGTATGACTACCAACGAACTGTCCACCAGGATGAACAATCATTGCCAAACTGTGGCCAAGAGCAAACTAGACCATCTTGAGGCACAACATGCAGTTGAACATAACATGTTTGATTTCAATGGCTGCTTCACTATCTAAATCATCTGGATCATTCCCTCCCCCACTAGCTTTCCTGAAGTGGAAAAAAAGGAGTTGTCCTTACAACACATTCTCCGCTTCCAAAATTATCTCATCCTCAACCTACAGTAACATATTGTTCCAACACCCTCCACCTAACAGTTTCCATCCCTCTGTCTATCACCTCCTCTCTATTCTCGTCTTCCATCCTCCTTGTGTGCCACCCTCTGATAACACAACTGCCCACCTTCGTCTCTCATCTCCTTTTTTGCTTCGTTTTCCCCACCTCTCTGCCCCATAGCGTCCCAACACTATGCTTGTTGGTAGTCTAGGCACCACAGAACACTTTGCCAGACAATGCTCCTCCCCCCCTCCCCCCAACCTATACACTGCTGTCCCTTCCCCTTCCCTGCCACTTCCAGATTGCTGCTTCCATTCCACATGAAAGTTACATTCTGGTCCGAGCTGCTGAAGTTGGCAGCCATGTCTGTGTGAGGTGTGCTTGCTTGTTCAAACGAATGGTGTGTGTTTCCCTTTCTTTTTCTGATGAATCCTGTGGCCAAAAACTAATGAGTATGTGCCTTTTAATTGTGCCTGTCTGCGACATACCTTGTCATCTTTATGGTGATAGCAATCTATCGTTTCCTTACATTGTTGACACTACCCACCTGCTTAGCTGGGTGGTAACATCCTTGCCTCCCATGCAGTGGGCCCAGGTTCGATTCCCCGCTATGTTGAAGATTTTTCTCCTCTTATGGACTGGGTGTTGTGTTGTCCTCATCATCATTCCATCCTCATCACTGGCGCGCAATACACCCAATGTGGCGTCGACTGAGATAAGACTTGCACTTGGTGGCCGAACTTCCCTGCATGGGGCCTCCTGGCCAACGATGCCATACCTGCATTTCCATTGTTGACATTGCAACCAGGAGTCTCCATGGTTTCATATTTTGGAAGAGGTTCAAGATTGTAAGAAAAATATCCACAAAGTACTTTTTTAACTTATTGGTATAATTAGAAATTTTTGTAAAAAAGAAGAGAAACTGCAAAATGAATCAAATGAACAGAGCGAATTCAGTTTACAGTCATTCATCCAACTGTTCAATAAAGCACTATAGATAAGCAGGGAAGACATGATCTTAACTACATGCCATTTCAGCCTTACAGAAGTATTTTCAAAATGTACTTTTTAAATTTGTATTTTTGATGATAAATTTTTAGATATTTTTAAAGATGTATTTTAATAGATATTACAACAGAATGAAATTTGTCTAGAGTGTACACCACATAACTTCGTAGGTGACCCAAGGCTTCTGCTCAGTCAGCAGTTAGTAGTAGTGGGGGAAACGTATGTTGCAGTGTAGAAAGACTGAGTGTTAGCAGCTCTCCACTCAGCAGTTGGCTACTGACTGCTCATCATTGAAATTAGCTATGCATACAAGAAAGCTGACACGCGTGATGATTTATACCTTTGTGAGAAAGGTCACATATCAAATAGTGTGCCTTTAAAGTAGGGGACTTTAGAAAATATGTGATGTAAAAAAAATAGCAACACGTGGAAACAGGATGAACAGTGACAACAATAATAGGAAGATCTGCCCATTGCTTGTCATTTCCGTGATCAGAGTAAGAAAATACGGATAGTAATTAGCAAAAACTACGGCACATTTATTTATCTTTCCTGAATGAATTCAGAAAATATGAAAAGGTCTGTCATACATTAAAAATCATTATCTAAAAAGAGGCCTTTTCTGTTTCAACACATCACTTTATCAAGTAGTTTTTAATGTCGCCAACTTTCCTTCTATAGTTATTACTGTACATAATATAATCAAGTTTGTACACATTGTTTGTCGGCACTAATCACGGGGAAACGGAGGACAGATTTCGATAAACTTTCCAACGCAACTTTTCGAAGATGGTATTAGAATATTTATCACTGACATATCATGTGGAATGATTGAATAATTAATTTTTCAAAAGTGGAGACAGTAGTCTGATAAGCATAAATACAAGAGAATGTTTCTGCTAGTAGTCAAACTTTAAACAGAGTTCACAAAAAAACGTTGAAAACCGAAGACAAATTTTAAACAATGTCCACAACGAAACTGCATAAGGCATTAAAATATTTTTATGATTCCCTTACCATCAAAGCATAGCTAGTCTCAAGTTACATAATATAGATTTAAGTTGCGATATGGCACAGAACAGTAAAGGATTGGAAATTAGAAAATTTTTATAAAAAGTCAAATATCTTGCTACAAGCAAAGAGCAGCCATGCCAGACTCACAGATAGAACCAGGAAATAAGCGATATATCGCAACTGGGTCAGTCCTCAACACGCTACAATACTGTGTCGAGGGAGAGAGGATCAGCTCAGCAGAAAATCACACCCAACAGAAAACCAATGTAAATGTAACACACATATTCGTTAGCTCGTAAGAGATGCCGAAAGAAACTTTACCTGTTTCGTTAGAACCAGTATCAGAGAACCTCCACAACAGTTAAGAGCCTGTTAAGCGAACATAGCAGAATAAGATGGACACATGCGGTGATTGTGAACCAAGCACCGCGTTATAAACTCAAGTTAGCTCCCTTTAAACATTGGAGATCTCCAGCTGTCGATGAGTTGATGATTGGGATAGATGGGGTTCACAGTGGTAGCACTCGATTCCATGATTACGATACTGAAACGAACCTATGTCCTAGATACTCCAGAACAGTCTACAAAGCAGCCAAAGATGACCTGAGACGATAGTCTTCCCCTAAAGAACTTCGCTGTCTGGCACTGCTGATGGAGACACTGGCTGTCCTCCGACAACACAACATCACGGATTGCTGACAGCACCGAACTTCAGTGTGGAAACAGAGCCTCTTGGGGTTCATGTTCCTGTACATCCCGTAGGCGCCTCTGGATGCTGCAACCCCCCATGGCCAGTAGGAAGGGGATCGGCCGACCACACGACTTCCAACAACACCACATCACAGATGGGTCATCAAGGGTCAGCATAGAATTCGGAATGGGGTCGAACACACTCCAGCAGCTGGACCACAGCCGCGCCGGCATCGCGCTGCGGCGCGGGGTCACTCACTCTTCGCCCAGACCTGCAGGCGAGGAGGTGACTCAGCAGCCATCAGAGTAAGGACCCAATACGAAGCTAAATGAGGCATCAGCTACTAGGCTGGTGTGAAATAAAACGACTATAAATACTGTTAATAAATAATTAACTTTGACAATGTTTTACTAGCGTCAGAGACGATTCATAGGTTACCAGCTGCTATCCTGACCCTATGCAGAGGTGTCTCCGCTCGCCGCCTCTGTAGCTATTCGATACATTTTCAAATGCGATAATAAGCAGTATTGACACAGTCTGCCCAAAACATCGTCTTCAGCCTCGTTGTCTGACACAGACGAATCATAATTGTGAAGATTAATTATAAAAAGCTCCATCACTGAGTCTCTGTAGATTTCGATTTTACAATCTTGTCCCTGTACTGTTTGTTAATGTCTGACTCTGTTTGCCCATGCAGAAATGGTTTCGTTGCTCACTGATTCAAGTGTGAGTCAACATCAACAGTCTGGAAGGTGCTACCTCTTTCTGCGATATGGGCTTTAACTTGAGTCCATACCAGCTCAATAGGATTGTAATGGTAGTGATACGGTGGTAACCTGGTTACTCGGTGACCATGATGTATTGCAAATTTATCTTTCTTGTAAGTGTGATATTTAGGACTTGTGTTGGTCCACTGGGAACGAAAAACAGTTATTTATGGTTGAAACGAAATGTTATTCTGCATGCAAAAGAGCACACAAAAATATTAATTACATCACTGCGATGTATGTGAAAAGCAATATCGATATTTCATGATAATGAATCTATGCTTTGTAGTAAAGGTACTAACAACAGTGACTGCAACAGAAATAGATTTTCATAATCTTTTTACTCTGTCAGACTCTTATTATGAGAAAGATGTGGATGGAGACATACGTAGCTTGTAACTTATTTCTGGTAAATACATGCTCTTATTGATAACCAAACCACTTATTTCAGTAGCATTAACATCCCTATATGCATGCAAATTAATAGTGCATTTATCAGAGATTAATAATGCGCAGTATAGCACGAGTTGCAGTTAGTATTGTTGTCAGCCATTCGCCAGACGGTAGATTCTGTTTTTTAAATTACTCCGATATAACGTGGTGTAAAACCAAAACTACATTGTTCACAATTCATTTCTTGAGCAAAAAGAATGAAGACAATTAATTTAATTTATTTTGAAAAGAGTAGTATCGATATCAAAACTTATTCTTGTGGCTGTCTCTTTTTACCTATCTCTTGTTCAAGCGACGAGATTTTTCACAATTAATAAAGTACTCAGCTTTGAATTAATAAGGAGTGTACCAAGCAAAAAGTGTTTCTCCACACGAACCTAGAAAACTATAAATTATTATACATGTTAAAAGACATTCTATTGTAAACCTGAGTAAACGATTAAAGTGCTTCACACCCATCTATTCGTAAACCTTTGTAGTTGATCACCATAGAGTAGAGATTAGTAGTTCGAGTTATTTTTTTATTTAGATTATTGTGGTGTTTTCAGTATGTTAATATCCCTTGTTTCTCATATTGTGTTTGTGTATTGTGCATAGTATGCTAAGTATCCAACATGGGAAAGAAAGGTTAGAGGAAGATAACGTGACAGAATTAGAGGACACTGATAACATTCGTATGTTGGTTTATGCCGAAACAGAGAATAATGAGATCTCGAATTTCAGACTTCGGAAACCGAGTAATAGAATAGATAATCAGATGTCTGATTCCAATGTGGGAACACTTCAACAACAGACAAGAGCCAGATCATCTGATGCTACCACTAATACACCACAAGCCGAAGCAACAGATGAGGTGCTGTTACTTAGGTAACACGAAATGGTTTCCTCTCCCTGTTGCTTAATTCGACTACATTCCATTATCCTCGTTTTGCTTTTGTTGATGTTCATCTTATACCCTCCTTTCAAGACACTGTCCATCCCGTTCAACTGCTCTTCCAAGTCCTTTGCTGTCTCTGACGGAATTACAATGTCATCGGCGAACCTCAAAGTTTTTAGTTCTTCTCCACGGATTTTAATGCCTACTCCGAACTTTTCCTTTACTGCTTGCTCAATATACAGATTGAATAGCATCAGGGAGAGGCTACAAACCCGTCTCACTCCCTTCCCAACCACTGCTTCCCTCTCATGTCCCTCGACTCTTATAACTGCCATCTGGTTTCTGTACAAATTGTAAATAGCCTTTCGCTCCCTGCATTTTACCCCTGCCACCTTCAGAATTTGAAAGAGAGTATTCCAGTCAACATTGTCAAAAGCTTTCTCTAAGTCTACAAATGCTAGAAACGTAGGTTTGCCTTTCCTTAATCTAGCTTCTAAGATAAGTAGTAGGGTCAGTATTGCCTCATGTGTTCCAATATTTCTACGGAATCCAAACTGATGATACCCGAGGTCGGCTTCTACCAGTTTTTTCATTCGTCTGTAAAGAATTCGTGTTAGTATTTTGCATCCATGACTTATTAAACTGATAGTTCGGTAATTTCCACATCTGTCAACACCTGCTTTCTTTGGGATTGGAATTATCATATTCTTCTTGAAGTCTGGGGGAATTTCGCCTGGCTCATACATCTTGCTCACCAGATGGTAGAGTTTTGTCAGGACTGGCTCTCTCAAGGCTGTCAGTAGTTCTAATGGAATGTTGTCTACTCCCGGGGCCTTGTTTCGACTCAGGTCTTTTAATGCTCTGTCAAACTCTTAACGCAGTATCATATCTCCCATTTCATCTTCATCTACATCCTCTTCCATTTCCATAATATTGTCCTCAAGTACATCGCCCTTGTATAGACCGTCTATATACTCCTTCCACCTCTCTGCTTTCCCTCTTTGCTTAGAACTGGGGCTCCATCTGAGCTCTTGATATTCATGCAAGTGGCTCTCTTTTCTGCAAAGGTCTCTTTAATTTTCCTGCTCATACTATACACGAATACATTACCCACACACATAAGAATAACTGTGGTATGAGTGGAAACTTTTCAGCTCAATCAACAATGCTGATAAGTGTATTAATGCTGTGTCGGTAACAACTCATTTTCACATGGGAACAATGCCTGGGACAAGATTGGCTCGCGCCACGGAAAGAGTTGATTGTCCCGTGGTGCGGAACCAGCTGCAACAGCTGACCGATGGGTGTGGTGGCCCTGTCCTCCCTTCCTCGCAGCTCACCGGCCAACCAACGTTGATCTACGAGCGTCTTTTCCTTACCTCGAGTCAACATCGCCAATGCAGATACCTCAAGAAGAGGCTCTTTATGTATTTAGCCGCAACATTGTAAAAAACCAATTCTCCATCATCTTTTGTTAGACACGAACTGTTTGCCCATTATTTTCTCAAAGACTATTGGACAAATCTGCATTCTTGAGATCCGAAGAATAATCTAATGAAAACTATTTCCACGACTTCTTTTAAGAAATATGTATTTGTATGTGGTATTTTTTTAAAACTTCGTTGTGTCAATTTTGAAAACATTGTTAACAACTTTATTTTACTAGTTTGGTGCGGTAACTAAATTGGCAATTATTGTGCGAATGCTCAGATGGAAACAGTCTGAAGACTCTGGGCTGAACTTTTTTTGTCATCCTCGATTTTTTCCTGTGCCTGCAACTTGAATGGAGGAGTTAACAAGTATCCTTCTGGAAAATGTTAAACTTTACCAGACTGCTTCCATTGGTTGCAGTAGTATAATGAGAAATGGGCCATGAGTTATTAATATAGTGTCATTAATATAGTTCCGAAGTAATAGCAAATAAAAATACACAAACCTTCTGTAATAGCTGTCGTTAAATACTAACTGACGATTTTTTAAACCAATTTTGAACACACGACTAATGTAATCGTTTCTAGCTAACAATGCTTGGTGAACTGATTAGTTGATTACTGCTTAAAGAAGATGCAATTGTAAAACCACTATAAATGTGAAACTGTGTATCTGGAAACGATATGTGAACTGATTAATTAATAACTAGATAAAACAAGTGCAATTACGAACCCACAACTGATGTAAGACTGTTCACATAACATAGCGTTATCAACTTTACTTTTTGTATTTACAAATGTGCATTGTGACAAACCGTGATGTGAGTAATCAATGGATAGTACGTGTGAAATACCTGTCCACAGGTTTTCACGTAATGGTGTTCCAGTCATTCCAGGGGGCCATTGTACTGGCTCTCTGAGAACGGGAATCATTTATTTATAGTTGATATGAAATGTTTACATAATAAAACGAACTGTTATTCTGTGTGAAAAAGTGAAAACAATGAAACAATAGAAATACATTTTCATAACCATTTTACTCTGGTTTGAATCTTATTATATAAAAGACGTGTATGTATCTTGTAACTTATTTCTGGTAAATACATGCTCTTATTGATAACCAAACTACTTACTTCAGTACCATTAGCATCCCTACATGTATCAAAAATTAATTGTACATTTTTCAGAGATTAATAAAGCGCGGTACAGCGCGAGCTGTAATTAGTATTGTTGGCAGCCGTTTGCAAGACGGCAGATTCTGTTTTTTAAATTACTCCAATATTATGTGGCATAAAGCAAAAGTACATGGTTTACAATTCATTTCTTGGGCAAACAGACTTAAGTCAAGTTAATTTCATTCATTTTGCAAATGTAGTATCGATATCAAAACAGATTATTGTGGTTGCAGTATCACGGCTATCTCTTGTTCAAGTGAAGAGATTTATCACAGATACGAAAACTATGAATTAATAATAATAAGTGTACCGCACAAAAGGTGTTTCTCCACGCGAACCTACGAAACTATAAATTATTATTCATGCTAAAAGACGTTCCAGTGCAAACCTTAGTATACGATTAAGGTGCTTCACACCGATCTGCTCGTAATTTATTTTACGTCTACACCTGTTCACCTGCCCTTTCCCTAAAATGGCAGCCCTTACTATCTGTTTTTGTACGGGCTAAGTTTTGTGTAACTGTTCCTGTATTCCCTCTAAGTGTGTGTTATTGACCTAATAATTGTGTTTGTTCCCTTTGCGTCTGGAACATTGGCGCGTTTGTATACTGCCTATGTCACCGCCGAAACAGTCGGGCCACCAGGTGGTCTGTCGTCAGTGCTACTGACCGTCTGGCAGTCTGTTTTATGAGATCCCATATCATGGGGATTTCTGATTCCTCATGCAAGACCATGGTCGGGTAGTCTCGCGGTAAGTGCAGGGCGAGTAGCTAGGTACTGTACTATTGCCGCTCAAATGCGTAAAATGCGCTGGGCCGCATGAAAGTCGTGAGTACGTCTATACAGACACTCCAATGTGATTTATTTATCGGGCACTTGAATATAGTAAGCCTTAACAGTATCAAAGATAAAGTTATTTGCCTGTAGAATGAAGTTGTAGAGCATATGTTGTACATAGCCTCATGTGATCTTACGATTTATTATTAACAGCACAAGTGTACTCACACATATTGTTCAGTGACTCGTACACACACTCACGTAAAATACACCACGTTGACGCTACAACGAATCTACACACTTTAGAGGCACATTTGTAGCATGGGCGTGGATATATAGTAAAAACGTAGATGTAAGTTCTCAATATAAATTAAAAAACTGCATAAGATATTAATTAGTATAAGCAGTTGTATCGATTGTTACGTGCAACTGCTGAAACATTAGAATAATTACGCAGTTCAGTTATCTTGCCGAGAAGACGGCACCTTTTTTGTTCTGGAAACCGTCCTGGTCGGACGCATTCTGCCATCGCTGCAGATAATATTTTGGCACACCGCCATGATTATATAGAAGGTGTACCATTTATCTTGACCACCCTATATAACTGTTTGTTCAGATGCAAATTATAATACGTTTCAAGCAAATGTTCTTAAGCCATCAGGGAGACATCAATCAGTATGATTGCCTTCGTTGTAGCTTTGTTATTACAAAGATATGAACAGCGGTATGACCTTTTTAAATGGCACCCTGTATTTTTTATTTGGTAATTCATTTCCTCTCCTAAAGACCTTTTCTAAAATGTATCACAGTGTACCATTCACTGAAACACAACGTTATTAATTACATAACACAACAGTGACATTGACACTCCAAGCGCTTAGTGCAGGTACTCGGAGTAATGGTACACATCCACGTACTGACGTTGACAGAGGACAAATGCAAACGTAAGTAGAATGCACACCAGTCATTCCGTCAACCATGGTCAGTTGAAGAGCTGAGTGAGTAGAATGTACACCAACGAAGAGAAGGTAGAAATGCTATTCATCTATGGGGATAGTAAGTTACCAGAACAGTAATTGCAATACTGTTTTCTTATATACAGGTACATTTAGTACAGTAGTTTAGTCCTTTTAAATACTGTTGTGTAGAGTAGGCAGACAGAAAGGCTGTCCTTCCTACAAACTGCATCGACGTAACGTTTCTTTCATTGTTTTGTTGAAGGTTGCTACACGGGCAGTGGACCTGTACAGAGAGCGATATCCTGACAGGAACCCCGCTTCCCGTTGGATGTTTTCTCGTCTTGTTGCGACGCTTGAGGAAGCGGGAAGTTTCACCCCACGACAACGCAATTGTCGTAACACTCGCACAGACGAAGCTGCCGAAGTTACTGCTCTCATTTCCGTTGCTATGAATCCACATGTGAGCACGCTACAGCTTAGACACGAGATTGGCATTCCTAAAACCAGTGTACATCGTATTCTTACCGTTACCGGTTCCATCCTTACATCAAGAATTGCATGGGAATGATTTCCAGAATCGTGTACAGTTCTGTCAGTGGGCACAGTAGCAAATCCTCGCCAACTCGAATTTCTTCTCCAACGTTCTATTTACTGATGAATGTTCCTTCTCAAACAAAGGACAGGTAAATACAAGGAACATGCATTATTGGTCCAGCAATAACTCATGATGGCTTACACAGGTGGAACATCAGCGTCAATGGAGAGTTAACATCTGGTGTGGGATGCTTGTTACTGCAATCATTGGCCCTTATTCCATCAACGGTAGTCTAAACGGCACAGCGTATGCCAGCTTCCTCAGACGGATTCTTCCACCTCTTCTGGATGAAGTGCCGCTAAGAACCAGAATGCTTATGTGGTATCAAAACGATGAATGTCCAGCAAATAATGCTTTGCGTGCACGTCGTGTTCTGAAGCGAAGGTATCCTGCCAGATGGATTGGTCGAGGAGGAACAGGTCTCCAGATTTTCATCCTCTGGACTTTTTTCTTTGGGGATGCGCTAAAGACGTTGTCTATCGCGATATTCCAACAACTTCAGGGGACATGCAGGAACGTATCGTGCTTGCTTGTAATTCTCTTCAGCAGGCAACAATGGAAGCAGTAAATAATTCTTTCATTCAACGAGTGCACCTGCGAACCGGTGTCCAGGGTCACCACTTTGAGCGCCTTTGAATGTTCTACTCCTGGGCAATGGTACAGAAGAGTCAAAGTCAATTTTGTGTTATGTTTTTACTTGGTTTTCATTTGTTTTCTGACAACTCCAGCAAGTAGACAAGTTTGTGATCCCGGGCTCAAAGTCAGTTTTATGTTATGAATTAATAAAGTAATTCATAAAGTTGTGTTTCGTTGTCAAACGTGCAAAGTTTATATAAACTCATCACAAACTATTATTAATAATTATTATTATTTATCTGTTGTCTTATATTCGAAAACAAGACGGGAAAAGCCACGGCGAGGAAAATCAAACTGGTGACTTCATGTCTGGTCCTTTTATTGTATTTGCTAAATTGTTTTTCTTTGTTGCATGAATAATGGGATCATATCTGACGAGCCATTGACATTGAATATTTGTAAGACGAAACAAAAAGATGAACCATTGAAACTGATAATGGAACCTGGAATTTACACTGCATACTTGGACCCAATGTACATTTTTACATTATTATGACAGTCCAAGCGCTTTCAGTAATTGCAGTTTGCTTCCCAACTTTGTGAAAGTTTTCCGTAATCGTAGCAGTCATTTTTCGCAAGATCGCGTATTCCAAATTATTTTTATCTTACGGTTCCTTGCAACAATACAGTGGAAATGGAAATGAACCTTTGATGTCATTGGCCGGGAGGCCTCTTACGGGGCAGATCCAGCCGCCTTGGTGCAGTTCTTATTACATTCGACGACACATTGGGCGACCTGCGCGCCGGATGGGGATGAAATGATGAAGAAGACAACACAACACCCAGTCCCTGACCGGAGAAAAACCCCGAACCAGCCTGGAATCAAATCCGGGCCCCTTAGGACGGCAGTCCGTTGCGCTGACCATTCAGCTATCGGGGCGGACAACAATACAGTCATACCATTCCAAGAACTGTATCATGTGCAACGCAAAATGGCAAGGGGCTATGAATATTAATTTTTTCACCATTGACAGTAATTCTTGCTCAGTTAAGCCAATATTGTTGGCTATACGAAATTAATTTATGATTTCATTCTCAAACGTGTTTAAAGATTTTTCTCGCAATATACATTACGTGTAGCATGTTGTTAACACGTGAACAGTTAGCAAAAATGGAACACGACAGACAACAGACGCAAACCGAATCCAACTAGGATATGGACAAAACAGTGACAATAACTCCAGAGGTGACTACAATATTAACAATCAGCAGTTAATATGCCTAGTGATGGAAATCTTGTAAATAAACCGACCACTAGTCAAACAGCTAAATCCACCTCAGAGCCCATTCTTGTCCGTGACGTCATGTGAAACGACATGGCGGGGGCAGAGCAATTTCAGTTGACAAATATTACCAGCATGTTTGACACTATTATCAAGCAAATGACTGAAAACAAAAATCACATGACATCAACGCATAATCAAATGACTAAAAACAAGGAAGACACCGACGCGCAAAATGTTATCAATACATAATAACTGAAAACAAAAAAGACGTTGACAAACACATGACAGTTTTAACAACGCGACATGACGAGATTAAGGCTGAATTAAGAGCACTAAAAACTTGTAACGACACTGTGTGTAAGAGTAGACGAGATTAACGCGAGACTGAGCGGCCAAGTGTCCGAACTTGATTCAAAATTTTCCGAATTGAACTTGCAGCAGAAAAAACTACTAAAGACGTAAAAGATATTCAGACTGAAGTTAAACATTTAAGCGCTACATGCAAAGCTGTTGCCACTCAAGTGAAATCTTGTCCTTCAGTTCATGACTCAATAAAACACGCATTACTGTAACTGAAGGCACAGTTAACACTATGGATAAAAAAACTTACAGACAAACTGCAACTACACACTGACAACCATTTTGCAAATATAAATAAAGAATTTCACGACTGGGTTTATCAGAAAAATAAATGTTTCGACCAATATATAGAGCAAATATTACCGACGGTTGTGCACGACACCGTAGCCGAATTCGTTTAAAAATGGCTCTGAGCACTATGGGACTTAACTTCTGAGATCATCAGTCGCCTAGAACTTAGAACTAATTAAACCTAACTAACCTAAGGACATCACACACATCCATGCCCGAGGCAGGATTCGAACCTGCGACCGTAGCGGTCGCTCGGCTCCAGACTGTAGGGCCTAGAACCGCACGGCCACTCTGGCTGGCAATTTGTTTAAAATAACAAACATGTCACAGCAGCTCAATACAGCCCAGCACGAAAGAAACAACTAAACGATGACATACGACCGGAGAACAGTAATACTAATAATCAAAGTGCTCGCTTTGGTAATGAGAACAAATATATGTATGACATGTATTCTCCGTACACAACACACACCTCAGAGCAACAACTGTTCACACCCGTGCACATGACACCTAATTACAATCGCGACATTTATGGGTAGTACATTCCTTTCCACTCACCAGTCGATCACTACAATAATTACAGCGAAAGCAATCGACATTACAGTGCCAAAGAAGAAGAAAGTCTGATTAAACATCGGCAATTTCAACCTTTCATCCCAGAAAAACGTACTGCATATCCTGTAATTTTTCTGGAAGCATTTAGAAATGCGTTCCCAAGAGCATGGAGTGACCGAAAGAGAATGTCCTACGTTGTATGTTACATCCAAGGTGATGCAGCTGTCTGGGCATATAATGAAGCCGACAGATGCTTGACATATGAGCAATTTGAAAGAGAATAAACATATGGTCAACAACACAGATTCATCCCTTAAAAATAAATACTGCATACTGTGCGTAAAAGTAGAATCATCAATAGTCTAGAAGAAACAGAGGTGTACAACTGTATTAAAAATCGTCCCAATGACCTACTTAATGGTGAAACTGATTTAAAAAATAAAAGATTTTTAGATAATTTCCAGTCCGTTTTATGTACAAATGATAAAGTGTAAAATGGCTTATAGGCGCAATACCTTGACATCTGAAATGTCAAAACGCTGCATTTTGACGCCGATATGTACTCATGTCAGGTAGTTTTATATTCCGACAGAATGTAAGTAATGTACATTTCTCACCAATTTTTATAATTGAACTACTTTCTTAGTGAAATGTTATTCTTAATTATGTATATACACCCTGTGCTTCACTATTGAATTTTTGTGCTTAGGTAACTTTTGCAGTGTTACTTGAAAATAGCCATAAGACCGTAATTGCAATAGTAAAATAAATATTTTATACAGTCCAACGGCGACTATGATGTCTTTTAAGAAATTTGAAAGAGTTTTCTTGGCCAAATTTTGGTCGCAGTCGGTACAAGAACGTCTACGGAAAGATCGTGGAATCAGAGCCTTTCAATGGTAAACATGGCAATTTGCGCCGGTATTTTGAGAAATATTTGAATATGATCCACTTTCTTGATGAACCTGTAGCTACGCACGATATACTCGCGCACTAAAAGCCAGATTGCCTTTTAACATGAAAGAGAAGTTACTGCACATTCCAGACAATGATGCAGAATATTTTCTGTCTGTGCTTGATTCTTTTGATACGTTATATGAGGATCAACGTTCCGCACGGCAAAACAGCTGCCACAATGTGTACGTCATTGGCATGCAAAACGCACAGGCTACCCAACTTAAACCTGGCGCCGGCTGCTGTCGGTTACGTAGTGCAGCAGAATCAACACCTTCCTTCCGCAAACCAATACAAGTACCAACACCAGCAGACACACATAATTATAAACAATAATCATAACATATCATACACAATGAGCGACAACCCACACAAGAAGCGCCGCAACAATAGTAATGGAAATAACACAAACGGAAACAACAAAATCTTGAACAAAAACAGAAACTGTTATCAGCCTGTACATAATAAACAGCAAAACTGGAAGAGCAGCTACGGTAAAGCACGCCAAAGTACTGGTCCACCACCTCAGTACAACATCAACACAGGTCCGTGGCAAATACCGCCACAGCCGTTACGAAATCAAAACTGGGCTTTTCCCACCAATCAGCAGGTAAGTCAAGGTGCTCAACCGCAAAAGCCACAACAGATTGGAGAGTGGAATACACAATACCCTAATGTAAACATAATAGAAGTGTCAAGTGAAACTCCACCTCCGCCTGTATCATCACCTGCACTAATTACGACGACGTCAAACTAAGAACAGTCACTACTGTGCCCCAGGTCGTGGCTGAAGAAGGTTTGAGGGGTAACTTCAATATCAAATCATTCTTTGATAGACCCACAGATGAATAACACAATGATTATGTAGCAAATATTTTTAAGCAGTAACCACTGTTATTATACACTACAATCATGATGAGAGCTTATCTGATGAACTACTTCAAGAAAATACACAATGTCGTTCATCTGGCAACGAAATAGTTTCAGCTACAACAAATGATACAGTAGGAGGTATTCCAACCAGTATTGTTTTGGACACAGGAGCGGCTGTGAGAATATTGTCGTATAATTTCTACAAGAAAATGACTGAATTTGAACCTGTACCAGAGTTTCTTGTTCAAAAGTGTAAGATTTTAACTGCTGTAAGTAATAAGTCTAGTAGAGTTACGAAACAGGTTTTTGTGACCATTAAGATAGGTAATGGAACAGTACAATGGTCATTCTTCGTTGTCCAGAATCTAGTTACTAATTGTATTATAGGTTTAGATATGATATGTGAGAAGGACAGTATTATTGACTTCTCGAAACGTAAATGCTTCCTTAGACATAATGGCAGTGAAAATACGATTGACTTGGATACCAGGACTCTCAAACATGACAAGTATTGTACAGGGTACAAAATTCAATTTTCGCAAGAGAGCGACGAAACAAGTATACAGGCACTCGCACCTGATAAAGAATGTGATGACTTGAAAATACTAATTAGCCATAAGTTGAGTAAAGCTACTGCTATTACTGGTGATGAGCGCAGTGAGCTTTATCAAGTACTATCTAAATATAAACAGGTCTTTACCAAACGACCAGGTGTCATTAAGACATATTGAGCCGTGTTTTATTTTCAAAGAATATTCGTAAGAATTTATTTTATTTACTAGCGATTCATCAAGAACATTAACACATTTAATCACACAATGTAAGAATAGAAGTAGTTGCCAGGGAGTAACTGATGAAATCATAAGCAAATTCCTTTTTAACAAATGGTAATTTATTCACTTTAATGGTACTTAAATTCTTTTTTTTTTTTAAGAAACAGATTTAAAATTATAATCAGAAAGCACCCTCTAAATATCAAGTTACAATTTATTCAGAGGCAGAAAGGAACAAATTTTTGACTGTATGAGCTTTCGGGCTGAGAACCTTGCTGCTCCCTTTTGACACGGCCGTAGTTACGACTGTTCACAACAACCTCTGAAAGACCACACTGGCGCAAATCTGCAACACACCAGATAACTTTAAACTAAAAGTTTTAACAATTCACACAAGCACACAAATTATGCACCCCGTAGGAGGGATGGAAATGGTACAAAACACTAAAATTAAAATATTAACTTTGCCACTGAAGGTGCAACTTGATATTAACTTCTAAGAAAAGTCTTACGGTGAAAGCGTGGCAACTTTATATACTAAAATGACTATTTAAATAAAAGCCCATGAAATGCAATCTTATATAATATTATACAAGGTTGGTGAAACAAGTTAACATGCTCTACAGTACACAGATACCGCCTCTCAAGATGATAGGCAAGATCAAAACGTAATTAAGGAATTATGCCGTTACACTCAAATCAATAAATTCGTTAACACACCAAATCCGACACCATGACAGAGGCAGCTACTAACGTACGGTAGATTGATAAGAAGACTACCGAACAACCCGAGCCGCAGGTTGCTCTAACCCGCCCCTACTCCACAAAGGAAAAACGGACCACCCAATTCATAAACAACCGCCTTCCCACAGGTGGGTAAACGGAGAAGTATGGTGGCAAGACCATAAAACAAAACGGCTGGTGACCTCACCAAGAAAACAATTAGAATTTAACAAGTAAATGAAACAACATATCACCAATTACATTACTTCTAATAAACTGCGATTTCTGGAGAAGACCTGGCGCAGCACCCCCAAATCGCTCTCCCAAACCGTCCGCTGCCAGCCGCTTCAACGGACGCAGAAAGGCGCGCCGATCTGCCGTCTCACGGAGTCGCAGCTCGCACCGGCCAGACCGATGTCGTGGGTTGACTCCTGTTGCTCTCGTGTCGACCGCGAAGCCACTACCCCCTCGCTATATGGCGCGGCCCACTGGACTCACGTGGCGACCTCACATGCGCCGATGCTCAAGACGGACAAGTCATCTTGTGTCTCAGTGCGCGACCGACCGACCGTTCGATCCAACCGCCTTGACCATTGCCTGAGCGAACTCGAGCAGACTGGCGGCCTAACGCGCAGAGTCAGATGCAGGAACGAAGCCCTGACCGAGCGACGACTCGCTGAGTTCGCTTACTGGCGGAGTGGAAAGACTCTCATTTTGCCGGCTTTAAAGGTTGATCCGAACGGAAGACATACTAGCACTGTGGACGACAGACAGACACTAACTGCCTCACAACTGCGGACGAGAATCAGACTTTCAAGCTGGGGACGAGAGACTGACCTAGATTGACCGACTGGCGAGCTCATAGCGCCCCTTAAATGCACGTGAACAGGCAACCTTTCCCCTTTCCCACCAGAGGGAGACACCAAAGCTGCGATTGCCACAGCGGCGCCACCGCCAGAAACGGAGGGCGACTGCTCCACACTACGCGCTGCAGCGCGCCCTTCAAAACAGCAATTTTTATCACGGCTCACATATATTTATAAAATTGGGGACAAGCCTCGCTGAATTTTCTATCGCAAAACCTATAATGTACCACTGTCTCAACGACCTGCGGTGTGGCAAGAACTTTAACAGATGTTAGAGAGGAAAATCATTGAACCTTCTACATGTCCCTACTGTAGTCCATTACTTGTTGTCAAAAAGCATACCGGAAACATTAGAGTGGTATTGGATGCACGTGCCATAAATAAACTATACTGCCTGTACATACTAAACCGGAAAATTTAGAGGAACAATTACTAAAATGCTAAGTACTTTTCCACGATCGACTTAACAAATTCGTTTTGGCAAGTCGCAATCACGCCTGATTGCAGGAAACATACTGCTTTCATATTCGGGGTGCGAACATATCAATTCTGTGTTCTTCCTTTCGGATTGAGCGTCAGTTCAGGCGTATTTATTACTTCTTTGGATACCGTGCTTGGTGACGAGTTAGTTGAGATTATTACACATTATGTCGACAATCTTTTGATAGCTACTAAGACTTGGAATGAATAACTTGACACCCTTAAAATGATTCTGGTTAAATTTGCACAGGCTGGTGCAACAGCTAACCTAAATAAATCAAAATTTGCTTGTAGTGAGAATAGGTATCTTCGACACATAATTAATGCACAAGGTATACCCCTGATCAAGGTAAGTTGGACGCTATTAGGAATTTTCCTAGTCCTCGCACCAAAAAAGCAACTGAAGTCATTTCAAGGACTCTGTTCTTTCTTTCGACGTTCCCTGTCACAATAACTATTGAACAGTAAGCATCTCCTAGATTTACATAAGAAGAATCAGGTGTGGATCTGGTCTGAGCAGTGCCAGCAAGATTTAAATAACATTAACATCGCATTGGTGAATTCAAACATTTTAGACCATCCAGACTTCAGTTTAAATTTTTATGTGACGTGTGATGTGTCCTGCAGTGACTGGGCTTGTTGTGTATTTCAAGTAGTTAAGAATGGAGAAGAGGAACAGGTAAAAATCACTGGATTTGCAAGCCGTACTTTAAGTGAATGTGAATGTACTTATTCAACCACTGAACTTCAAACTCTTTTTGTTGTCTAGGTGTTGAATTAGTTCAACTATTACTTGTACTGTAAAGACACGAAAATTTATACAGATCACCAAACTCTGCCATTTTTTGCAAAAACAGACATAATGTCTTATGGGATAACAGCAATCAGTGATTTTATAATGTTACTTAAAAACCGTCTTGATTGCAAATTTTTTATTCACATGACCGGTTTTGGTTCATTCAGAACCATCTTCAGATCTGTAAAAATAATGATACTAATTTACTATTTCATGGAAGCAAATCTTTGTCATCCTATCTAATCAACATCAAATGTAGCAGAACGTACCTGATATTTTGGTTACAGGAGTAACCCGTCCAAATCGAGCAACTTTCACATGCTACGTCACATAAAATTGGTTGGCAGAGTGCACGTCATTTATATTAATTATACTGCGTGAGATTTGCGTTTTCCACTCTTATTGATCAAATTCTTCAAAATAACTTTTGGAAGATGACACGTAGAATGCTAAAACCAGTTGTAAAACCGCTCTGCACAGTACGGAATAAACTCTGGCGCACACTATCTGTCTGATTACGATTGGTCAACATGTCTTGTGGAGTACCTGTGCTATTGCGCATCCAAACTTCACCAGCCATGTTACATGGCGTTCACTGCAAATGCAAGAGTGACGCATCCGCATTGAGGTGACAGACGTCATGAAATACCTCATAATATCGTGTTGGACCTTCTTTTGTCCAGCGTAATGTAGCATCTCGACGTGACATAGACTCAACAAGCCGCTGGAAGTCCCCTGCAAATATACTGAGCCATGTTGCCTCTATATATTTACGAAAATGTCGCCGGTGCAGGATTTTGTACACAAACTGACTTCTCGTTATATACACCAGATGTTCAAGGGATTCATGTCCGGCGTTCTGGGTGCCCATATCATTCGCTCGAATTGTCCAGAATCTTCTTCAAACAATTTGCGAACAGTTGCGACCTGGTGTCATGGCGCTTTGTCATCCATAAAAATTCCGTCGTCGTTTGGGAACTTGGAGTTCATGAATGGCTGAAGACAGTATCCAAGTAGTCGAAATAACCATTTCCCATCAATGATCAGCTCAGTTGGATCAGAGACCTAGTCTGTTCTATGTAAATGCAAACCACACCATTATGGAGCCAACACCAGCTTGTACACTGCCTTACTGGCAACCTTCGTGGGGTCTGCGCCACACTCGAGCCCCATTTTACCAACTTAAATAGGGACTCAGTTGACCAGGCCACAGTTTTCCAGTCGTCTAGGGTCCAACCGATATGATCCTGAGACCAGGAGAGCTGCTGCAGGTCATGTCGTGTTATTAGCAAAGTCGTCTGCTGCCATAGCCCACTGACGCCAGATTTCGCCGCATTGTCCTAACAGATACGTTCCTCAAACAGCCTACATTGATTTCCGCGGCTATTTCACGCACTGTTGCTTGTCTGCTAGCGCTGAGCGTTCTCCATAATCGCTGCTGCTCTTGGTCGTTCAGTGAAGACCTTTGGCCAGTGTGTCGTCTGTGGTGAGAGGTAATGCCTGAAATCTGGTATCCTCGGCTCACACTTGACACTGTGGATCTCGGAATACTGAATTCCCTGTCGATTTCCGAAATGGAATGTCCCATGCTACTAGCTCCAATTACCATTCCGCGTTCAAAGTCTGTTAATTCCTGTTGTGTGGCCATAATCAAGTCGAAACATTTTCGCATGTATCACCAAAGCATAAACGACAGCTACGCCAATGCACTCCCCTTTTATACCTCTTGTACGCAATACTACCATTTTCTGTAATTGTGCATATCGCTATCCCATGACTTGTGTCAACGCATTGTATATATATGCCCATAAAACCGACATTTCACATTTAAATTATATTTTCTATATCAATTGAAACGTATTTACTAAAAAATGGCAATTATTTACCATAGTTTGATAACAATGTGGTAGTTAAATCAAACTGTTTTTTGTGAATTAAATTCAAATGCACATTGATTGCAGAAAATCGCAGCACTAAAAAGATAATTAATGTAGAGTAATGAAATTTCGTAAATGCAATTGTCTGGGTAACATATCTAACTAACATCTCAATACCACAGCTTTATGAAAGTGTGAGATGAGTCACTGCAAATGTGAAGTGCTGGTGCACATATTAAAAACTGGTGTAACTGCCAGAATGTTGAATGCAATTATGCAAATGTGCGTGGATTGTGTTGTACAGGTGCCAGACGTCAGTTTGTGTGATGGAGTTCTGTGCCTGTTGCACTTGGTCAGTCAGTTCAGGGATGGCTAATGCTGCTTGTGGATGACACTGGAGTTGTCATCGGACAACGGCCCACATAAGATCGATTGAGACAGACATGGTGCTCGAACAGGCAGAGGCAACATGTCTACTCTCTGTAGAGCATGCTGGGTTACAACAGCGCTCTGTGGGCAAGCGTTATCGTGTTGGAAAACACCCTGTGGAATGCATGGCATGAATGGCAGCACAACAGGTCAAATCACCTGTTTTACATGCCGTTTTGCCATCAGGGTGCATGGAATAACCACGAGAGCATTCCTGCTCTCATATGAACTCACACTCCAGATGTAGGTCCAGTGTGTCTAGCAGTCAGGCAGGTTGGTTGCAGACCCTGAATTGGTCTCCTTGTAACCAACATATGGCCATCACTAGCTCTGAGGCAGAACCAGCTTTCATCAGACACCATTGAAGTAATAAATGGCGGTTGGTTTTGTTGTCAGTGGAATGCACACTAGAGGTTGTCTGGCTCGGAGCTTCCCTTGAAGTAACCGATTTGTAACAGTTCATTGTGTCCCTGTGGTGCCAGCCAGAGCCATAAGCCAAACATGACGATCTTCCCACTCGGTAGTGCCACGTAGCCATCCAGAGCCCACTGTTCTTGCGACCATACATTCTAATGAGTACTGTTGCCAGCAGTCGTGTACAGCAGCTACATTCCTTCCAAGTCTTTCTGCAATATCTTACCTAGCTTCTCCTTGCCCTGTTACATGACCTCATTCAAGTTCAGTGAGGTGTTGATAGTGACATCTCTGTTACCTTAAAGCCATTCTTGACTAACATTAACTTACCACGTCCAATCACAAGGTTAACTAACACTCACAACAGTTAAAGTGTGTATTTATAGCAAACCTGATTTGCTTCCTCATAGTAGCGCTACTAGCGCCACTCTTCTGTGACTTGCATGAAACACAAACAGACATCTTTCAGATGTAGAAACACGCCTACCAACTTTCATTAATGTTGCAAAACTCTTTCTTGGTGCTGCGATTTTTCTTTTTGTGTTAGTGTTCATGTATTACTTTGACACACTCAGTAAAAAGTACTATGCTATTGTTGGATGCGCATGATCTTAAACATTACAAATACTGATGTATAACTAACTTAATCTCTGATGTCGGTAATATAATCTGCCAATTATTTTGAATGTAAGTTATAATATTATAAATGGAATGTTTCCCATTATGTCAGTTTAATATTCCGTATTGTAACATTTTGTAAACACCACAGCAAAAAATCCAGTAGTTTCTGAGGATGCTCTTTTTAAACTGAGCAAAATCCATCAATAAAAAATACTGACTGCGTTTTGTGGCTGTCCCACATGCTTAATTTCACCAGTCGCTTTTTGCCCTAAAAGACCGCTTACAACCTGATCTCATTCCAAGATGTGCAGGAGTCCAGATCTAGAACCTGTCTCACATCATATTACATGTTAAGTGAAGATAAGTTGGATAAAAGCAGAGATCAGAGAAGCAACAAACTTAAAGAACTTAATATCCCTTTGTATAATCTAAATTTTCAATTAGGTAAGTTGCTAACTCTAGCACAGTGCAGCACAGTGGCTAATGAAGTGTTAAGTAGGGATAAAAGCGCTGTGTATCAGTTGTAATAGTATTCATCATAAGAAATTTTATAACCTGTGTCAATTCTCGACTAATGATAACACAACTGAGTCTGAAACACAAATTAAATTTTATGGCAAGCATATAAATTTAAGAGAAGGATAGCTTAATAAAAGAGAGAGATAGGTATATTATAAATAGGACTTCAACATAACTTGAAGTACCATTTAACCAAGCAAGATGATAAAAAATGATTTCTGAGGTAATAGCAGTTTCTACTACTGCCACGTTAACCAAAAATGAGGAAAGCAAAGACATACATGAAGCATCAACTGCAAATAGTGATAATATGTGGGAATTTAAGATCGTTAAACATCTGAATAAAAAGGAAATTGCTGGTGTTGGAAACTCTAGGTATTAAAGCTGATAAGGGTAACATAACAATATTACTCTTTGAGAAAAATTATGTTGATTGGTGATCATCTCAAAGCGTTTGCAAACTTGGATGCAAGTGCAGAACTTTAAATGATCTGGTCACAGTTTCCAAGCTAAGGTACCATTTTCCCCACAAACAACAGGTACCAGCCCCACAAAACTGAGGGGGATATTAAAAGATGTAATCTTCTCTAAATTTTACAGCATTTTTCTAGAAGTCTATTTGGCCACCAACAAAAATGCATCGATCATCAACAATGGCCATCTGCTCAAATTAATTTTAACAGTTTTCTTTCCAGCAATTACCTTCAATTTCTATTTGAAACCAAATTTTAGTAATGCTGTCTGATCAGATGCGTCCGGTTGCCGATGCACAGTGACCAATTTTCGTCTAAAGCAATGTGCTAGTTTATTCGTTTGTATGGAACGGGAGGCCAAAAGTGTTTGCCACCTCTCGGCCGATCGGCGATGACAGAGTCGAGGCGCATGACCTGCAGTTTTTCTCAAACAATTTTAGGTAAACTATCTGGTAAAAATCTCCATTTTTGCGTTACTTTTTGATTTATATGTCGCATTCATTATTTCTCAAAACATCTACACTCCTGGAAATTGAAATAAGAACACCGTGAATTCATTGTCCCAGGAAGGGGAAACTTTATTGACACATTCCTGGGGTCAGATACATCACATGATCACACTGACAGAACCACAGGCACATAGACACAGGC
Source organism: Schistocerca piceifrons (assembly GCF_021461385.2). Taxonomy (NCBI): domain Eukaryota; kingdom Metazoa; phylum Arthropoda; class Insecta; order Orthoptera; family Acrididae; genus Schistocerca; species Schistocerca piceifrons. The sequence continues at coordinate 62,901,090 of NC_060142.1, forward strand.
AACAGAGCATGCACAATGTAGGCACTAGTACAGTGTATATCCACCTTTCGCAGCAATGCAGGCTGCTATTCTCCCATGGAGACGATCGTAAAGATGCTGGATGTAGTCCTGTGGAACGGCTTGCCGTGCCTTTTCCACCTGGCACCTCAGTTGGACCAGCCTTCGTGCTGGACGTGCAGACCGCGTGAGACGACGCTTCATCCAGTCCCAAACATGCTCAATGGGGGACAGATCCGGAGATCTTGCTGGCTAGGGTAGTTGACTTACACCTTCTAGAGCACGTTGGGTGGCACGGGATACATGCGGACGTGCATTGTCCTGTTGGAACAGCAAGTTCCCTTGCCGGTCTAGGAATGGTAGAACGATGGGTTCGATGACGGTTTGGATGTACCGTGCACTATTCAGTGTCCCCTCGACGATCACCAGTGGTGTACGGCCAGTGTAGGAGATCGCTCCCCACACCATGATGCCGGGTGTTGGCCCTGTGTGCCTCGGTCGTATGCAGTCCTGATTGTGGCGCTCACCTGCACGGCGCCAAACACGCATACGACCATCATTGGCACCAAGGCAGAAGCGACTCTCATCGCTGAAGACGACACGTCTCCATTCGTCCCTCCACTCACGCCTGTCGCGACACCACTGGAGGCGGGCTGCACGATGTTGGGGCGTGAGCGGAAGACGGCCTAACGATGTGCGGGACCGTAGCCCAGCTTCATGGAGACGGTTGCAAATGGTCCTCGCCGATACCCCAGGAGCAACAGTGTCCCTAATTTGCTGGGAAGTGGCGGTGCGGTCCCCTACGGCACTGCGTAGGATCCTACGGTGTTGGCGTGCGTCCGTGCGTCGCTGCGGTCCGGTCCCAGGTCGACGGGCACGTGCACCTTCCGCCGACCACTGGCGACAACATCGATGTACTGTGGAGACCTCACGCCCCACGTGTTGAGCAATTCGGCGGTACGTCCACCCGGCCTCCCGCATGCCCACTATACGTCCTCGCTCAAAGTCCGTCAACTGCACATACGGTTCACGTCCACGCTGTCGCGGCATGCTACCAGTGTTAAAGTCTGCGATGGAGCTCCGTACGCCACGGCAAACTGGCTGACACTGACGGCGGCGGTGCACAAATGCTGCGCAGCTAGCGCCATTCGACGGCCAACACCGCGGTTCCTGGTGTGTCCGCTGTGCCGTGCTTGTGATCATTGCTTGTACAGCCCTCTCGCAGTGTCCAGAGCAAGTATGGTGGGTCTGACACACCGGAGTCTATGTGTTCTTTTTTCCATTTCCAGGAGTGTATTTAAAACAGTTACTTAAATGAAACCTGTGATCATACTGTGCATGTCTTCTTGCCTCTAGTAATTTTTTAGATTTTCCTTTGAGTAACTGCTTATGAAACTAAAATCTCCTGGAATGAATCTTCCAAAACAGCTCATCAGAAGAGTATTGTTTGTCAACTCAGACATCCAACTATGTTTTACTGTTTGCACTGACGAAACAGATAATGAATTTCATTTGGATTAAGCGATTACGTAGTAATATTACAAACAAATTTGTACATCAATACATGATACCAATTTATCATAGTCGTTTACATTTGTTGTGCAAGCGAGAAGCCTCCCCAAAGATTGTATGGATTACACAATGAAAAATCAGTACAGTCGGGCGCACCCTCAGCAACGTTGCACATTGGCAGCGGCTGATTCTTCCACCACCGGTCAACACAGAAGTAGTAATCTTCCTAAAGGGTCTTTTTTAAGATCACTTGTTATGATCTCGATAAATACTGAGGGATTTTCGTTTGCCAAAGAGACCTTTGTGGCTGATTTATGTGCAGAATAGAAATGTGACATTCTTTTAGTACAAGAGACTCACTGAGGCTACAGTAGCCATCGCCCCAAAATTGCAGGCATGGAACTTGTTCTGGAATGGTCCCATTATAAATATGGTAGTGCCATTTTCAGCAGACCAAACCTAAATATCACATTAACTTCGCTGATCGAGAGGGATGACATCGAGATTCTTTCAGTATGTATGCCACACTTCTGCGCTACTTCTATATACAAGCCTCAAAGCGTCGACTTCACGTTTGAAGCACCTAACAACTTTAACTACCAGGACGTAAACTTCATCCTTGGCGATTACAACTGCCGAAGCACGTCATGGGGATACCCAAATTCAGGTACCAATGGGGAAAAACTAGAGACCTGGGCAGAGAGTCGTGATCTTCTGCTAATTCTTGATCCAAAGCTTCCAGCATCCTTCAACAGTGGTCGGTGGAGGAGAGGCTACAACCCCGATAATATATTCGTGTCATCAAAAGTTGCTTGGAGCTGTGTCAAGATAATGGGCAAGCCCATCCCATTCATGCAACATAGACCTGCAATCTGAACAGTGAATGTCATGATAATGCCACAGGAGGTGCCTTTCATATGAAGATTTAATTTTCAGAAGGCCGACTGGGAAAGATTCACCATCGAGGCCAACACAGAGATTGCCAAGATTCCACTGCAACCTGAGATGTATGATGTATTTGTCAAACGCGTCCTGACGGTTTCTAGAAGGACCATCCCAAAAGGCTGTAGAACAAGTTACATACGAGGACTGACTGATGACAGCAAACAGCTAATGAACCACTACAAAGACCTTTTCGAGGTAGACCCATTTGCTGATGACACTATCGAGGTTGGTGAGGAATTGCTGCAAACTATCTCAGCAAATCGCAAAGTTAAGTGGACCTCGTTTGTAGAGAACCTTGACATGAAATCAAATAGTAGGCGGGCTTGGAATCTCCTGGAAAACCTGAGTGGTGACCCACCGAAATCTAGAAACATCTCTGCAATAACAGCAGACCAGATTGCAACACAGTTACTAATGAATGGGAAGACTAAAGGTCGGACTACATAGGAGCAACAGGAACGAACCCCAGGATGCGAGAACCATAACCTCCTAGAACCATTCACCTTGGATGAACTAGACTCTGCCATCTCCACCTTGAAATTGAACAAAGTTGCTGGCATCGATGAGATCAAAGAAGTTTGGGCATACCACTCTGCAATGGCTGCTTAGAATCTTTAATGAATGTGTAACAAGGTTATACATTCCCAAGCTCTGGAGGAAAGCTCGTGTGGTTGCACTTCTTAAGCCTGGTAAGGAATCAAACGACACTAAAATCTTTCGCCCAGTATCACTGTTATGCCACTGTTTCAAGGTCTTCGAGCGTCTTATTCTTATCCAAATTAGAGGCATCCTCAGAGAAAAGTTAATCCCTCAACAAGCTGGCTATCCACCTGGAAAGTCGTGCTGCAGTCAGATACTGAACCTCACTCAACACATCGAAGATTGTTTCGAACAGGGTAAGATAACAGGAGTTGCCTTTGTCGACCTAATAACTGCATACAACTCTATCAACCACCAGAAATTGCTGAGGAAAATTTACCAACTCTCCAAGGATTACCAACTAATATCCCTTATTGGTACTCTCCTGCAGAACAGAAGATTCCAAGTCTCTCTCCATGGTAAGAAGAGCAGATGGCACATACAAAAGAATGGCTTACCTCAGGACAGTGTGATCGTCCCTGTGCTCTTCAGTGTTTACTGTAATGACTAGCCCATAACGGAAAATTTCAGGCTTTTCACCTGTGCTGACGATACTGCAGTTCCTGCTCAAGGAAAGACGTTTGAAGAATTAGAGGAAAAGTTGACTTCTGAGTTAGATACGCTTGGCTCCTACTACAAGTCAATCATCTAAAGCCAAATCCCAACAAGACTCAGGTAAACGCATTGCACTTGAAGAATAGAGAATCTCGGCGGGAACTGGACATTACATGGCAAGGCAAACGACTGGAGCATTGTTCAACACCAGTATATCTGGGTGTTACCCTTGACTGAACTCTGTCCTTCAAGAAACATTGCCATAACACCAAGATGAAAGTTAGTTCACATCCACCACCTGTAAAGTAAGTCCACCCATCCTGAAAATTTCGGCTCTTGCTTTGGGTGTGTCTGCTGCAGAGTATGCTACACCTGTGTGGAGTGCATCAACTCGCACCAAACAGGTTAACAGGTTGATATTGCAATCAATGAGACCGTCCAAATCTAGTTGGGATGCATGAAGCCAACTCCAGGCGATAAAATCTACACGATTGGTGGAATAGCTCCCACTATTATTAGAAGGGCTGTTGCTGCTGATGTAGAGAGGGCTAATCAAACTTATGATCCCTGACATCCACTGCATGATCATCAGGCTGTAGCCCATCGACTGAAGTCAAGAGAGAGCTTCATCGCCAGGAGTCAACCACTAGAGGGAACACCAGAGTCTAACTGCATCACCAGGTGGAAGAGCAACTACCACCTGATATCCCTGTAAAGGAAGAAAGGAAATGACTTACCCTACACTATCTAGAGATCGCTCAATCGTCTTAGGGTGGGCGTTCCTCTTTGCAAGACCAACATGCGAAAATGGGGCATTCTTCCAGCTGATAGAGATACACAAAACCCAGCCCACCAGGTAATTTGTCCTTAACTTGAACAACCCTGCACAACACAGGATCTGATCAGGGGAAACAACAAGGCCATCAGAGTTGCTACCTTCTGGAAATGCTGACCGGACACGGAAATGAATAGATGAACATTTGTTGTCATGGAAAATTAGTGTTTTAACATATTATATATGCACAGACTATGGAATCCAGTTCTAGAGGAAGGAGTAAAAGAAGCGGTTATAGGAGAATATAGGCTTGGGACAAGGAATGAGATAGGAGAAACACTAATTGAGTTCTGTAATAAATTTCAGTTAGTAATAGTGAATACTCTGTTCGAGAATCACAAGAGGAGGAAGTATACCTGGAAAATGCCGGGTGATGAGGAAAGATTTCCGTAAAACTACATAATGGTCAATCAGAGATTCCGAAATCAGATACTGGATTGTAAGATGTACTCAGGAGCAGATATAGACTCAGGTCACAATATAGTAGTGATGAGAAGTAGGCTGAAGTTTAAGAGATTAGTGAGGAAGGATCAGTAGGCAAAGAAGTGGGATACAGAAGTATTAAGGGATTACTAAGTATGCGTGAAGTTCTCTAAGGCTATAGATACAGCAATAAGAAATAACTCAGTAGGCAGTACAGCTGGAGAGGAATTGAAAACGGCAATCACAGAAGTTGGAAAGAAAAAATAGGTACAAAGAAGGTAATTGCAAAGAAACCACAGATAACAGAAGAAATATTTCAGCTGATCGATGAAAGAAGGAAGCAGAAAAATATTCTGGGTAATTCAGGAATACAGAGATACAAATCGCTGAGAAATGAAATAAATAGCAAGTGCAAGGTAGTTAGGACAAAATGGCTGGATGAAAAGGTGAAGAAATCGAAAAATAAATGATTGTCGGAAGAAATGTCTCAGCATATAGGAAATTCAAAACAATCTTTGGTGACATTAAAAGCAAGTGTGGTAACATTAAGAGTGCAGTGTGTATTTCACTGTTAAATGCAGAGGAGAGAGCAGTTAGGTGGAAAGTGTACATTGAAAGCCTCTATGAGGTGGAACGTTTATCTGATGTGATAGAAGAAGAAACAGAAGTCGATTTAGAAGAAATAGGAAATCCAGTATTGGAATCAGAAAATGAGAGACCTGTGGAGTACTTAAGATCAAGTAAGGCAGAAGGAATAGTCTAAACGCCATCGGAATTTCTAAAATTATTGTGGGAATGGTAAAAAAACGAGTATTCACATTGGTGTGTAGAATGTATGAGTCTGGCTATGTACAATCAGAGTTTCTGAAAACTATCATCCACACAATTCTGAAGACTGCAAGAGATATCGCATAAATAGCTTAACAGCTCATGCATAGTAGCATAGTTGCAGACATAAGAATCGAAAAGAAAATTGAGGACGTGTTAGAGGATGATCAGTTTGGCTTTAGTAAAGTTAAAGGTAACAAACAGGCAATTCTGATGTTGTGGTTGTTAATGGAAGCAAGACTAAAGAAAAATCAAGACACATTCGTAGGATTTGTCGTCCTGGAAAAAGCATTCGACAATGTAAAATAGTGCAAGGTGTTCGAAATTCTGAGAAAAATAGGGGTAAGCTATAGGGACAGATTGGTAACATGCAATATGTAGAAGAGCCAAGAGGGAATAATAAGAGTGCATGATCAACAAAGAAGTGCTAGGATTGGTAAGGGTCTAAGACAGGGATGTAGTCTTTCGTCCCTACTGTTCAATCGGTACATCGAAGAAACAATGATGGAAATAAAAGAAATGTTCAGGAGTGGAATAAAAAATTCAAGATGAAAGGATATCAACGATACGATACGCTGATGACATTACTATCTTGAGTGAAAGTGAAGAAGAATTAATGATCTGCTGAATGGAACGAGCAATCTGAGTACAGAATATGGATTGAGAGTAAATCGAAGAAAGACAAAAGCAATAAAAAGTAGCAGAAATGAGAAAAGCGAGAAATGTAACACCAGGATTGATAGTTATGAAGGAGATGAAATTAAGGAATTCTGCTACCTAGGCAGTAAAACAACCAAAGACTCACGGAGCAAGGAGGACATCAAAAGCAGACTAGCAACGACAAAAAGGGCATTTCTGGCCAAGAGAAGCCTACCAGTATCAAACACGTGCCTTAATTCGAGGAAGAAATTTCTGAAAATGTATGTCTGGAGTACAGCATTGTAAGGTAGTGAAACATGGACTGTGGGAAAACTGGACCAGTACAGAATTGAAGCATTTGAGATGTTGTGCTACAGACGAATGTTGAAAATTAGGTGGACTGATGAGGTAAGGAATGAAAGGTTCTGGAGAGTAAAGAATATGTGGAAAATACTGATAAGGAAAAGGGACAGGATGACAGGACATCTGTTAAGACGTGAGGGAACGACTTCCATTGTACTAGAGGGAGCTGTAGAGGGCAAAAACTGTAGAGAAAGAAGGAGATTGGAATGCAGCCAGAAACGTTGGTTGCAAGTGCTACTCTGAGATGAAGAGGCTGGCATAGGAGAGCAATTCATGGTGGGCTACATAAAACCAGTCAGAAGACTGATGACTAAAAAAATGTGCATGCCATATATTAGGCACTATACTTGACAGCTCCACAGTATTTAGTTTTGGTGTATCACCCTTTTCGTCATTTGTTAACATTCCATATTTGCTCGTTTAAATGGAAATGCTACTGATTTGTTCTTGTACACATATATTAATCTCAGTGTCGCATTTATGTATAAGCATATGATACGTCCTGTGATATATGGTACGTGATTTCTGTATTTCACACAATATTCCGTTTTTGTATTTCATAATTTTCAGCACTTGTTAAAACTATATATGTGGATATTTAAATAGGAAGGTATCAGTGATTAGCTGTTGTATGCAAGTGTTAAAAGCACTGTGGCATGTATCACAGACTGAAACACACTTGTTTTTAATGTGCAAGGAGTTGCCATTCTGTGAATCTGGCCATCTACTTGACAGCAGCACAGGGGTATCAGATTGAAGGCTCCGCCGTGTGTAGAGTACAGCTTACCCACCATCCATTGGTGTACAAAAGAAATTCCATTGGCAAGTGACTGCGCTCTCACAACGTGAAATTTTATTTCATTTATGCATAAATCTGTAATGGAGGATATTCTACTATAGTCTGGCAAAATGGTCTAGATAATGTCTGCTTGATTGAAGGCAGTTTTTGCACTAAATTTGCTTCCAGAGGCGTAGGGCGAAGCCGATGACTGGCGTAATTATTTGTGAATGGATTTGAAAATATAATTACCTTTCGACACTCATGACTTCTTGTGTGATACGAAAAAATACCTGTCTGAGAACAGCAATTTCTCCACATGAGCCACCGATGGTGACATTAACAGTCCTGGGAACAGCAAGAAGGTTTGAGAATCTACATTTCTTTACTGCAGTTTCGAAACAAGCGTTGAGTGAAATCACATCCAGCATAAGCAAAGCTATTTATAAGGTTGGTAGTGGAGAGGGGGCGTGGTAATTACGACGATTGCTAATCACTCACGCTCCTGTCACTTATTATGACTACTTTTATTCTCACAGCATATACACAATGCGTGTAGCTTAGAGTGCATACTACAGAGAACTGTTCTGGCAAAGTTACAGTTGTTCTTGACGAGGTAGGGCAGCGGTAGTATTGGGGGGTAGGGCCAATGGTATTACATCCCCACAATACTGTACTGAAGGAGGATTTCTTGAAGGTAAGTAAAGCACCTGAAATCTGTTATTTATCAAAAAAAATGGTTCAAATGGCTCTGAGCACTATGGGACTTAACATCTGTGGTCATCAGTCCCCTAGAACTTAGAACTACTTAAACCTAACTAACCTAAGGACATCACACACATCCATGCCCGAGGCAGGATTCGAACCTGCGACCGTAGCAGCCTCGCGGTTCCGGACTGAGCACCTAGAACCGCTAGACCACCGCGGCCGGCCTGTTATTTATCAATTGAGACAAAGTATAGATCATTAGATAATATTTTGACAGCTTTAGACACTTTTCACTATAATTTTGAAGACAGGCTGCATATCGAATGTGCATGCTCCGAACGATATATATCGACCTCGCGACTCTTGTGGTGGATTCAATTATTTATTAGCGTCCTTCTAGTACATCATCAAAATGACATAGGACTTCTCAATAAACGTTACAATTTAAAATACATGTATATGAAAATTTATAATTGAATTTACTTGTCACTTAGACATTACAATTTTAATAGAACTATAAGAATATTAACATAAAAATATACAAGTAGGATAACAACATACAAAAAAAGAGCTAGTGATTCTCACATCAAAGATTATTTCCATTCTTACATTAACACTGTTTCAAACTTTCATAGAAACAGCAAGTATTTAAATGTGAGCAATTACACATATATATTATGTCAGGGAAATGTTAACTGCGCTTTTATTGTCAATGATTCGTAAACTCTTCAATACTGTAAAAACTATTGCTCAATAACATGTTTTTTAATTCTCTTTGAAGTATGTACAATTTTGGTATTATTTTTGGTTCTTTGGGGAGAGCACTGTAGAGGATTTTGGGTTGGTATAGTACACTTTTGTGATACATAGCTGTTTTATGAATTTCTCTTTGGAAATCACTCCTATTCCTCATTTCGTTGTTGTGAAATTCTCTGTTTAATGTAGAAAATTCCTCGTGTTCTTTTAAGAAACATATGCTTCCATATATGTATAAGGATGGGAGTGTCATGATTTTTAATTCTTTGAAAGCATGCCTACAAGAGTCTCTATATCCTATACCTCTTATTTTTCTGACTGCCTTCTCTTGTAGTCTAAATGAATGTTTTGTTAGACTGTTGTTCCCCCAAAACTGTACACCATATATTAATAAACTGTGCATGAATGAGAAATAAACACGTAACACTGTTTTAATATTACATGAGCTTTTAAGCATTCTAAGTACATGGCATGTTAGACTTAATTTTTTGTTCGATGATATTACATGCTTTTTCCATCTTAAGTGTTCATCAAACCATACACCCAAGAATTTAGTGGATAATGTTTGTTCAGTCTTACACTTACCCAGTTCTACTGTAAGGTTAGTTTTTATTTTATTTGTAATGTGTCTGAAGTTGATCCACATTTTTTTTGGCATTCACAATGAGTCTGTTTTCATTAAACCATCTGTCTGCTTCGTCTGTTGCTAATGTGACTTTTTCCTGTACGTCAGCATCACTATTTGCTTTAACAAAGAAACTTGTATCATCAGCAAACAGTACTGCCTCTGCTTCAGATAGTTGACTTGGTAGGGCATTAATAAATATTAAAAACAGTAATGGCCCTAATACAGATCCCTGGGGTACTCCGTACAAAACTCTCTCGAATCTTGATGAACATGTCCTATCTGCATGGCTTATCTCAACCTTCTGATACCTGTCCGACAGATATGATTCAAACCATTTGTGGGCAACTCCACGTATCCCATAGGTATATAACTTCCTTAGCAGTAACTTATGTTCAATGACATCAAAAGCCTTTGATAAGTCTAGAAACAATCCACAATTTAATTCCTTTCTATTTATTGAATTTACAACTAGTTGCAAAAAATTGAAGATAGCTGTTTCAGTTGATTTATGTTTATGGAAACCATTTTGCGCATTAACCAATATTCTATTCTTAATAAGAAATTTGTATAGTCTATGATACATTATCCATTCTATTATTTTTGAAAAACCTGACAACATTGATAAAGATACTGATATAGATATTGTTTATTATGCTTACAAGATCGACGACAAGATACGAACGTTTACTAAGTTAATATTAATTACAAAGGAAAGTACTAATTTCAGTTACTTTACTCGTCAGCCACTTCTACTTCAATGAATATTCCGCTGATTGTATATGCCGCTGGAAGAAATCCTTGTTTCCCGTAACTTAGGTACACTCCAGATATGTCTCTGAGGAATATTGGGTGAGTCTCCCATGTAACCGCAAACTGTGGAAGTGCAGATGTTGGAAGAGGTACAGTTTGTCCCTGTCTCCCGATCGGCCCTCTCTTTTAATGGACGACTCCACATTTTTTTCCACAAATGCTCTATATTCTGTGTGTGGCCGTGTGGATAGTCAAAAGAGACAAATACCACAGAATGATTTACAAATTCATGTTTCAATCCTTCTTTCTTCAAGTTGTTGTAGGGCTTAAAGCTGTATGTTATCATTTTGGTCCCAGGCAAGATGAATTACTTTACGAGAAACACTAAAGTTTTCTTGCCGCTCGAATAAGCTTAAACTATGAGTTCTGAGATTCCCTTTCAACGTTACTGATGTTCCACCTGTGTTAAATTTCGTTTTTTAGCTGTTGTCCTGTCTTGTATATGCAATTCGTCTACTTCAACTATCTTTTTTTGTCCACCGATAGGAATACGAGAGTAACGCAACACTCTTTTCGATGGTCATCTTACAATATTAAACCACGTGTTTTTCCCTAGAAGTGACCTTCTATGACACTGCACACAACACAAATGAAATGGGAAATCAGCACTGCCACCTTCCTTACCAAGTTTCACACAGCTGTCTCCATTCCAATTCACACAGTTCCTGAAATTGATGTTCGTTGCCTTCCATATTCCCAACAGACGTCGAAACAAGACTGTAAAATACACAGATAAAAGTATTGGAATTCGAGACTGCAGCGGATTTGTATTGTATTGTATGGAACTGGGGACCTAGAAACGATGGAGAGGCTTTGTCCCCGCCGTAGCCCTCAGTGGTTTACAACCTCACAACAGGCGACAGCAGTCCACTCACCTGACCGCCGCCCCACACCGAACCCAGGGTTATTGGGTTATTGTGCAGTTTGGCCCACAGTGGACCCCCCCCCCCCCCCCTCGGGAGCGTCTCACACCAGGCGAGCGTAGCCCCAATGTTTGCGTGATAGAGAATTATGGTGTATGTGTACGTGGAGAAAGTGTTTGCGCAGCAACCGCCGACCTAGTATAACTGAAGCGAAATGAGGGGAACCAGCCCGCATTCGCCGAGACATGTGGTCCCGTCTTCACAGCTTTACTTCCGCTAGTACATCGTCTCCTACTTTCCAAACTTCGAGTCTCGGACCAGCATACCGTTTTAATCTACAAGGAAGTTTCATATCAGTGCACAATCCACTGCAGAGTGAAAACCTCATTTGGAAACATACCCCAGGCTGAGGCAAAGCCATGTCTCTGCAATATTATTTCTTCCAGGAGTGCTAGTGCTGTAAGTTTCGCAGGAGAGCTTCTGTGAAGTTTGGAAGGTAGGGGCCGGGGGACTGGTGGAAGTAAAGCTGTGAGGACAGGGCGTGAGTCGTGCTTGGGTAGCTCAGTTGGTAGAGCACTTGCTCGCGAAAGGCAAAGGTTCCGAGTTCGAGCCTCGGTCCCGCACACAGTTTTAATCTGTCATGAAGTTTCATATCAGCGCACACTCCGCTGCAGAGTGAGAATCTCATTCTGGAAACATCCCCCAGGCTGTGGCAAAGCCATGTCTCTGCAATATACTTTCTTCCAGGAGCGCTAGTTCTGCAAGTTTCGCAGGAGTGCTTCTGTGAAGTTCGGAAGGTAGGAGACGAAGTACTGGCGGAAGTAAAGCTGTGAGGACAGGGCGTGAGTCATGCTTGGGTAGCTTAGTTGGTAGAGCACTTGCTCACGAAAGGCAAAGGTCCTGATTTCGAGTCTCGGTCCGGCACACAGTTTTAATCTGCCTGGAAGCTTCATTCCACAGGGTGAAAGCTCGCTCACATAACGCTGTTGTAACTCAACATGGTCTACACAGTTTCGGCATGTTGCATCAGTCTGCTCGATCACCAATATGTCAACAGTTGAGTACATAAAGGGCACCATCGGATTACAACTCCAGTGTCATTCACAAGCGGCATAAACTGTCCCTTTATTCTCCAACCTAGTGCAACAGGCATCGAACTCCATCCCAGAAACTGACATCCGGCACCACTACAACTCAATGCATTCACGTTTGCATGCTTGAATCCAGTTCTGGCGTTTTCACCGGTTATTAATGCACCAGCGTTTCATGTTTGCAGTGTCTTATCTCGCACTTGCATTAACCTGTGATCTTGCAAAGTTAGTCACTTAAATATATTATGTAGACAAACGTATTTCCGAAAATTCATTACTCTACGTTAATAATTTTTTAGTGTTGCGATATTTTTCCATCAGTGTATATCGGTCGGCGCCTGCGCGTTCGATAAGCAACGCTTCCTGGAAATTACCCATTTGCAAGTCAGTATATTCTAAGAAGTTAGAGGTGTGGTTAATTAACTATAGTTTAATTTATTTGTGAGATGGGTGTTTCAGTTCTCTGCCTGAAGTCAACCAGCAACCAGTTATAAACTTTTACTGCAGAATGTAAACCTCCATTATGGATTCATAGAATATCTTGGAAGTTCTAGTATTGTGACAGTACATTCTACAGTTCAACTCTAATTCGCCCTTGTTAGGAATCACGTACTGTATTATGATTTCGTTATTTTGCTTAGCCTTTTGCACTAAACTGTCCGCAACAAATTTTATTCTTATTATTAGCGATTTCCTGTTTGGCGTATTGTGCACCACTCGTATTTTCTCTGTTAAAAAATTTAAGTAGCTGCCTTCTTACGTCGATCGCTGTATTCCTTGCTCTTAATGTTCGGAAAACATGTATGACTCCAAAACATTTCAGCATATTAACTTTCTCGACCACTGACGTGTATTTGCCATTTTAAAATCGACGGCGCACAATTAGCTTACATATGAGAGGCACGTTTCGTGCTTCAGGTTTGCGGCCTTTTCTGTTCACACGCCCCGATTTATCTGCCCAAATACCGTTGATACTCACAGATTTTAGCGATTTTTCTCAACCAACCAATTCCAGGTTTACACACGACACGTAGCGGCTTGAGCAGACATTCATGCAGACAGACCGTTGGGTGGTAAATTTCCATTGAAAATAACGACTACGTATTTCCGCGTCTTCGTAATCTGCACTAGCGTCTAGATACTGAATAAATATTTCCAATGAGGCTACCATAACAAAATGGCTAGGAAAAAGTCCTTATGCATGGAACAATCACTATCTCTAGTAATCTGTATGTTAATTATACTATCTTTGCATTGGTTTCACGCACGTGTTGCGTGACGTAACAGAGGATTTGTTTTTATGTAGTTTTAGTACATGTGTCTCTATGTGGACGCATTTGTGTTCTGGAGGGAAATAGCAATAAATCTTCGAAAAGATAATTACTATGGCTAATGAAAAGAGAGCTATGCCTAATATGCTTGTCACTGGTATGTGTCACTGTTTTCTTATATTAGCAAAACTGACCTCTTTAAGGAACACTACACAGTTTGTTTTGTTTTTAACAGGGACTCCTGGTGTTGGAAAGTCAACACTTTGCCAACAATTGCAGGAACGCACTGGTTTTGAATGGTTGGACGTAGGTAATATTGCGAAGGAATTTGAATGCTTTGATGGTTTTGACGAAGTATATGGATGTCCAATACTCGACGAAGAGAGGGTGAGTTTCAAAAGAGAAAAAACAACGTGAAGTGAGTTGAACAATGCAATTTAACTTCAGTTTGTGTTTTGGTTGTTATTCAAAAAAAGCAATTAACGAACAAATCTTTGGAAAGCATTTTATGATGTCGCTGCGTGGAGTTCGCTTTATTTGGCTCGTTATGAAATTTTTTGTTTTGTAATTTACTGTCAGATTTCGCATATTATCGGTTTCGGTTGTCACTGTCAGCTATTTTTGTATCATGTTTACACCAGTTTGGATTATTGCACATTGAAGAACATGTCTTGCAACACGCTACCTAGAGTAAGTTTTGACAACATGCTTGAATTAATAAATGGATGCCTAGGTATTCATTATCTGACTATGAAGATTTATGATCAGCGAATATGTTGGTGTGTATATAAAGCTATACAGGAATGCATTAGCATATTATAATTGCTCTACAGTTACAACAGAATTTCCCTTGATAGGTCTAGTGTCAGAATACATAGGCGCCTGTATTATGTTATTGTCAACAGTCTAGCACCAGTTGCATCTACACCCATACTCTGCAAGCACTGGGAAGTGCAATGCAAAAGGTATCTTTCATTGTACTGTAATTAGTCAAATCTTGTCTTCGCGATCCCTGTGAGAGCTATGTAAGGGTTAGTTGTCCATGATTCACGACTTGAAGTTAGTTCTTTATACATTCGTAGCAGATTTTCATCCTTTAGTCTCCGTCCTCAAAGTGATTGCTAGTACAGGTTTCTCAGCCTCTCTGTGGCATTCTCCCATGGGTCAAACAAACATATGACCATTGATGCAGCCCTACTTCGTATACATCGATATCCCCTGTTCGTCCTATTTGGTATGGTTCCCTCACACTTTAACAGTATTCATGGATAGATTGTATGAGTATATTGTAAGCAGGGTTATTTGTGGATTAATTGCATTTCTCCTAATATTCTACCAATGGACTGAAGTCTTTCAGGGCTTTACACATGACTGACTGTGATTGTTCCACTTCATATCCTAAGTATTTGTGAGAGTTAACAGATTCATTGATTCTGTATCCATCAGTTACTATGTTTTTCCCATTTGTGAAATGTACAGTTTTACATTTCTGTGCTTTTAAAGTAAGTTTCCAATCTTTTGAAGTATTTTTTTTTTTTTTTTTTTTTTGCAGTTATTTCCAGCTTCATAATAGATGACTGCATCATCTTTGATAATTCTGACATTGCTAGTGATGATAATTTCTGAAACTTCATTAATATACAGCATGAAAAGCAAGGGTCCCATCTTGCCAGGGTCACACTTGAAGTCTCCTCCTTCTTGTGTCAATTACTCCATTCGAGACAACATATGTCCTCCATACCAGGAAATTCTCAGTCCAATCTCAAAGTTCACTGGATGCTCCATGTGATCTTACTTTTGATAAGTATGGTACCGAGGCAAATGCTTTTAGGAAGCAAAATAAAATAAAATAAAACTAAACGTCTACCTCAGTGCCTTGCTCCACCGCTTTCAGGATGCGATGTGAGAAAAGTAGTTCAGTTTCGCATGACTGATGTTTTCAGAATTCATTCTGTTTGAGATGGAGGTCATTATGTTTGAGGTACCTGATTACATTTCAGTTGAGACTGTGTTCTGAGATTATATAACAAATGGATATCAAGGATATTGAACAGTAGTTCTGTGTGTCACTTCTGCTACCCTTATTGTAGATGGGTGTGAGCTATGCTTACTTCTAAGCAGTGAACAGTTTTTTTTTTTTTTTTTGTTTGATGGATCTATAGTAGATTTTGGTTAAAAGTGGGGGTAACACAGCAACAAATTGTCGCTGGTACCAGTTTGTATGTCAACGTCCTCAGCAGAGTTCTAGTCTTTTTTGCTGCCATTGGATCTTATACGGGATGTTCAAAAATTTAGTGCCAAAACAGGGATGATGATAGTGATAAAAACAAATATGTTTTGTAAAGCAACCACATGTTCGAAATATTGCTGGAATACTGAGTATGCTGGTGGTTATTGTGTTAGATTGAGACTAAAACTGTTTTTTTTATTATTTATATTTTATTTATTTATTTTTTGTGACTAATGTGTTACAATATATGTTCAAAGTGAGTACCATTAACCAACCAAATGTGCTTCCAGGTCAACAGGGGTAGAATAGACTTCGTCTTTCAGAGAAAGAAATCTAATGGGGATCTTGCAGGTCATTTTGCATGTTCTCCCCAGCCGATCCACTGATTGCCAAAAGTTCTGCTTATTACTGCTTAGACTGGTTCTGCGAAGTGCACTGGCCCCCCATCATGCTGAAACCACATCCTATAATGTCAGCCTGTGAGCTTCAAACAACACTCTTATACCTTGCCAACCTGAGCTGACCAGTTAACATGTAAGGCCCAAATAAGTAGTCGCCCATGATACCATCCCACATATTTACTGCAGAACGTCTCTGATGACGTTGCACAACTGCAATACATGGGTTTGTAGACGATAAGGATGAAGCAGCTGTTTACACAACACATCCCATACTGAGCTATGCTGAATACCAAGCACAGCAGCAATTCTTTGTGCACTTGCCTCTGGATTGTTCTCAATGTGTAACAGTACTTCTACCTCAATATTATGTGTATGCACTGTCCTTAGTCTGCCTGCATCAGCTCTGCATACCATCACTGTGCTGATATTTCCAAGTCGAGCACGGTCTGCAGTAAATGTCTGACAATGTGGACATCTGTATGCAGGGAAACATTCATGGTACATTCTCTTGGCCCTTGGAGTTTTGCCTTCGGCTGCATCATAAGAAAAAGTGCATGTTTCACAGTTCTCCCCATGTATAGTGCTGCGTGTTGACCCTGCAAGTGTCATGCAGGCACTAGCACTACCCACTGTTCACTGATTGACTGTCAAAGAGCACGAGATCACAACATACTATGTATCTCAAATTAAGATTTGATGTAAAACACTAGACAAGACTTATATCGTCCCCACTCATGAATTACCTACATATGCTCAGTGCATACGCAATATGGGTTTCATACTAACGATTACAAAAGAACTGCTCAGTATTCAGATAACAGTCGCTAGCCTTCTGTGCGAGTTTGAATAAAGTTAAACATGTCCCCACTGGTATAGCACTTCTGTATTTTGTATTTTCCTTTACTATCCATGGCCCAACAAGATGATTTAGTACTTCAAAATAATTAGTGCAGTTATTAAACATCTGCCACCACACGTTTGGATTACGCAAAAGGTATTAACTATCTCAGTATGAGAGCTTCTTTCTACAATTTCGTCTTTGTTTCGAAATTACCGGCTGCAGTGACAGTTGCTGTTGGCAAAGCATATATCTTGATCACTGGAACATTGTATGTAGTTTTGTCTAGGCCTAAATGGAAGCATGTGTGCACATGTGTCGAAAAAGAGGGGTGCACAAACATGTGTGCTTCTTCCTGTACATGAGGCAGACGTAGGCGAAAGGCAATGAGGCAAAGGCACACAGGTGTAAATGCACCATAACGGTGAACTTTGGGAACACCATGTGTTACCAACTGTAAATTAGAGCAGACACTTATTACTAAAAATTTTGTACGTCTAATTCATCATACTACTTTTGTCTTGTTTTTTTTTTTTCTGTGAACTTCTAAATTGATAAGTAACATCTTTATTTCTTTATTAGGTGCTGGATGAAATGGAAGATAAAATGGCAGAAGGTGGAAAAATTGTGGACTATCATAGTTGTGATTTCTTCCCAGAAAGATGGTTTGACATAGTATTTGTGTTGAGAACAGACAACACTGTTCTATATGATCGTTTGGTCCAGCGGTAAGTATGCAGCAGAAAGAAAGTTAGTTCTCTTTTTTATGTCCTGATTTCTATATATAAATGCTGAGTAGTGGTCAATGATGACTCATGAAAAGCAGACTAATCTCTTAAGCCATTGAGATTACTACGCACTAGGGTGAAGAAGAGTGTTTTTGAAAGATATCGCCTGTAACTGCAACTAGAAACTCACAAATTAATGTTAATTGGTTATTTCACATCTTCTGCTGGCAGCATTAATGGATTCATCTCTACCCAACTGTTCTCTGTTGTCATGTACATACCTTCCATTAGGTCATCATCATGATCTTTTCATCTTTTGAAATTGAGTAAAGAGTTTCCTCTGTCCATTTACCATCCATTCACCTGATTACATAATATGCTCACCTAAATTTCATTTTCACCAGTTACCGTTACGTCAGGGGCATTAAACATCAAAACACAACACTTCAAGGATTTGTTACCCTCTGTCTTAGATTTTCACAAAACTTTGCACATTTGCTGATACTTATAACATAGGAACTTCTGCAAAACCTTTTAGCTCTCAGACTACAACTTTATTTTATATCAAATTTTAAATGTAATGGTGTTCTGATAACTGAGTTCTGCAAGAATGTCAATTCAAAATGGTACTTATCTATATAAATGTCCATAACTCAGGTATTTATGTAGCTTTTGGTTCAGTTATTGAAGCAGTAAAGTTGGCCTACAAGAAAAATTTTAAAAAAATGTTAATGTATGTCAGTTTTCAATTTCAGAAAAATTGTGAGTTGTGGAAAAATGCTTATATCACATTTCTCCAACTTGCTGGGAATCAAAATACTTTTTGCTGTGATAGAAAAGGGTCGTTTAAAGTAAGTTCATCCACTCACTGTCTCAGATGCAAGGGTATCAAATTAGCACATTTAAGTATAACTCATTCTAGGCAGGCAAGTTAACTTCCCCCTGCGGGTTCGGGGGTAAGAATAGGCCCGCGGTATTCCTGCCTGTCGTAAGAGGCGACTAAAAGGAGTCTCAAACTTTTCGGCCTTATGTGATGGTCCCCTCTCGGGTTTGACCTCCATCTTTCTAAATTCTTTCGAAGAGCGAGCCAATTGGGGAAGGGCGCCTTACATAGTGCACTGTATCCGTCGTGTATCGAGACCTTTAGCCGGCTTTCTCGTCGTTGCTTTGCTGTCCCGCTCGTTTTCCATCTCTTGGGCGAGGATACATCCCTGGGTGCGATTACCACACTGCACTCTGCGGTGTTGCTTTTAGCTACGACGACGACCTTGGACATTTTTGCACCTAAGATCCAGCACGGTAGCCAGTCCGTTGTGGTGGGGCCGCCATGTACCCTGTTAGTTGTAGCCCCCTGACAACACAGGGATCGCTCTACTGATGCCTGCACCGTTTACTCCCCATGTATGCCAAGGAGTAGATGCCCATCTCCCTGGGGCATTGGGACTCCCGGCAATGGCCATCCTGCCAGGTGGCCTTTGCTGTGGCTGGGTGGCGCCCATGGGGAGGCCCCTTGGTCGGAGTAGGTGGCATCAGGGTGGATGACACGCAGTGAAGCGTGGCACATCATCTCTTGCCGGTGGCCAGCCACCAGCAGACTCTAAGCGTTCGAGGGCTCATTTTAAAGCTAATGTTTATGACCCCAAATCGTTCCCATCCCTGGCCACACCATGGGAGGAACGAAAGGCAATGACGAAAGGCAATGAATGACAGTGGCATGTATTCGCCCAGGTATCTCGTCTGTACCAGAGCTGATAGGGAATCCTTTCTATCCGTGAAGCCTCAGTTCTTTGTCGAGCATTTAGAGGACAAGTTTGGGGAGGTGGAGGGCTTGTCCAACGCAAAATCATGGAATATAAGACCCTGGACCAACTGACCTACACTGAGGCTAAACGGAAATTTGAACGGCTACATCCCGTGCACATGATGTCATCTTATGCCTCCACTGTCACTCCTCTCCAGCTCCTTCAACTGCACCACATACAGTCAGCTCTCAGAGTCAGAGGACCTCACCTGCCCCCTTGACGATGGGGGCCACTTCTCTCACTGTTGCTCCCACACCACCTACCTCGGGAGCAGCACCCACTCAACCACCGGGGACACCAGCCCCCAATTCTAAGCCAGAGAAGCGTAAGTCTTCTTCGGCTTCTCTCGCTCGGAAGGGATTCCGTGGGTCACTCCCTTCCAAGGTTCCTATCAGTGGCACAGCAGACACCAACCAGTAGCTGAAGAAGCCACAGGTCGCTGGTCGTCGAGCTTCGCGATCGTCTTCAGTCCCGGAGACTGACTCCAGTAAGCCTTCTCAGCAACGGCAACCAAAGGAACAGCGAGAGAAAATGATATTAAAGACCCGTAAGACCAAGGCACCTGCGGTGGCATCTACTCCACCGCTACCTACAAGTTCTGCGTCTGAGGATGGGGTGGAGATTCTTGCGTCCGCTGAGGACCTCGATCTCGCCGGTCCCTCAGACGCAATGGATAGCACTTGCACAAGTGCTCCATCGGAGACAGCAGGTGACCCAGCGGCGTAATCTGCCTTTCCAGTCCCTTCACTCCTTTCTTAGCCATGGACAATATCATCCTCCAGTGGAACTGCTGCAGTTTCTTCCACCATCTAGCTGAGCTCCGACAACTTATCAGCCTTCACCCTTTCTTCTGCATTGCTCTTCAGGAAACTTGGTTTCCAGCAATGCGAACCCCCGCCCTCCGTGGCTATCGGGGTTATTATAAGAACCGGGCAGCTTATGAAAGGGTGTCTGGTGGCATCTGCACCTACGTCCTTCACTCACTTCACAGCGAGTCTGTCCCTCTACAAACACCTTTAGAGGCTGTCGCTGTTCGGGTGTGGATGCCACAGGCTGTTACTGTTTGCAGTCTTTACCTTCCACTGGATGGTGATGTCACGCAGCATGCCCTGGCTGCGCTGACAGCCCAATTGCCGCCACCTTTCTTGTTACTGGGCGACTTCAACGCCCATAACCCTCTGTGGGGTGGGTCAGTGGCAACAGGTCTAGGCACCACCGTTGAGCATTTATTGGCACAGCTCGATCTTTCGATTTTAAATGATGGTGCCTTCACATACTTCAGTGTGGCGCATGGCACGTACTCCACCATCGACCTTTTGATCTGCAGCCCTAGCCTCTTACCTACCGTCCAATGGAGTGTGCATGACGACCTGTGTGGTAGTGACCACTTTCCGATCTTTCTGTCACTGCCACAGCATCACTCTTCTGGGTGCCCTAGCAGATGGGGTATGAATAAGGCTGACTGGGACTTGGTCTCCTCCATTGCCACTATTGAGCCTCTCTCTAATGACGCCATTGATGTGGTGGTCCACACGGTCACCACCGGCATCGTTACTGCCACAGAATCTGCCATTCCCCGTTCTTCTGGGTCCCCTCGGCGGAGGACTGTGCCTTGGTGGTCGCCTGAGATCGCTGAAGCGATTGAAGATCGCCGGCAGGCGTACAGCGTCACAAGCAACATCCCTCCATAGAACACCTCATCGCCTTCAAACGGCTGCGTGCCTGGGCCCGCTGCCTTATCCGCCAATGCAAGCAGGAGTGTTGGGAGCGGTATGTGTCCACGATTGGCCTCCATGTCTCTCTGTCTGTCCATCGCAGGTCTGGACCAAGATTCGACGCCTCTACGGCTATCAGACCCCTGTCAGCGTCCCTGCGCTCTCACTGAATGGAGCAGTTTGTACTGACTCAGACGTCATCGCCAACCGCTTGGCAGACCATTTTGCTCTGAGTTCCACTTCTGCGAATTACCCACTGGCCTTCCGCTCCATTAAAGAGCAGAGGGAACGTCGGAGCCTTTCTTTTCGCACCCACCATCCTGAAACCTACAATGTTCCATTCAGTGAGTGGGAATTTCACAGTGCCCTAGCCGCATGCCCTGATACCTCTCCTGGGCCAGATCGCATCCACTGTCAGATGCTGAAACACCTTTCAGTGGACTGCAAGCGCCGCCTCCTCGTCCTTTACAACCGTATTTGGGTCGAGGGAGAATTTCCGTCACAATGGCGGGAAAGCATTGTCATCCCCGTTTTGAAACCTGGCAAGAACCCTTTTGGAGGTGGACAGCTACCATCCCATTAGCCTCACCAACGTTCTTTGCAAGCTTCTCGAACGGATGGTGAGCTGGCGCTTGAATTGTGTACTGGAGTCTCGGGGCCTTCTGGCTCCGTTTCAGGGTGGGTTCCATAAAGGCCGTTCCGCCGCCGACAATCTTGTGAGCCTGGAGTCTGCCATCCGTACTGGCTTTGCCCGCCATCAGCACCTGGTCACTGTCTTTTTCGACATGTGGAACGCGTACGATACGACATGGCGTCATCACATCCTTTCTACGCTTCATGGATGGGGTCTTCGCGGTCCACTTCCGATTTTTATATGCTATTTTCTGGCGCATCGTACCTTCTGCGTGCAAGTCGTGGCCTCTCATAGTTCCTCCCGAGTTCAGGAGAATGGGGTGCCACAGGGATCTGTTTTAAGTGTCTGCCTGTTTTTAATAGCAGTTAACGGGCTCGCTGTGGCAGTGGGAATGTCTGTTTCAGCGTCCTTGTATGCTGACGACTTCTGCCTTTATTATAGCTCTCATGGCATTGCAGCTGCTGAACGTCAGCTGCAGGGCGCTATCCGCAAGGTGCAGTCTTGGGCTGTAGCGCATGGCTTTCAATTTTCGGCTGCTAAGACCTGCGTTATGCATTTCTGCCGGCGACGCACTGTTCATCCGGAGCCGCAGCTTTACCTTGATGACGAACTTCTTGCTGTGGTGGAGTCACATAGGTTTTTGGGTGTGGCTTTCGATGCCCAGTTGACTTGGCTGCCTCATATTCGGCAGCTTAAACAGCTGTGCTAGCGGCATCTAAATGATGTGCAATGCTTGAGCCACATCAGATAAGGCGTCTACCAATCTACCCTCTTACGGCTCTATCAGGCGTTAATCCAGTCCTGTCTGGATTATGGGAACCTGGCTTATGGCTCAGCATCCCCATCTGCGTTGCGGGTGCTGGACCCAATCCTCCACAGCGGGATACGCTTTGCCACTGGTGCTTTCCGGACCAGCCCTGTGGACAGCATACTTGTGGAGGCGGCAGTCCCTCCACTGCAGTTACGGCACCAATGTTTGCTGGCCGCTTACGCTACGCATGTTTTCAGCTTGCCCGGGGATCCTAACTATCGTCTACTATTCCCACATCCCTCTCCCAGAATGTCAGCCCCTTGCCGGTTGTACGATCGTGGTCCGCATCAGAGAGCTTCTCTCTGGGCTTGGGGCTTTACCTCTTCTGCCTCCTTTCCGGGCACCTTTGCGTACACTCCCGGTGTGTGTGCCTCGCCCTCGCCTTCGGCTGGAATTGGCACAGGGCCCGAAGGACTTAGTCCCTCCGGAGGCCCTCCGCCGCCGCTTTCTTTCCATCCTCGCAACGTATCAGGGCTCTGGCATAGTTTACACTGACGGCTCAGTGGTTGCTGGTCATGTCGGTTATGCTGTGACTCTAGGGGACCTCTATGAACAACATTCATTGCCAGCTGGCTGCAGCGTTTACACTGCTGAGCTGGTCGCCATCTTTCGAGCCCTAGAGTATATCTGCTCCTCCTCAGGTGAGTCCTTTGTTATCTGTAGCAATTCCCTGAGCGGTTTACAAGCTCTCGACCAGTGTTTCCCTTGTTCTCGTCTGGTGATGGCTATCCAGGAGTCCCTGCATACTGTTGCTCGTTGCGGCCGCTCTGTGGTCTTTGTGTGGACCCCAGGCCATGTTGGCATACCTGGCAATGAAAATGTTGACCGCCTAGCGAAAGAGGCCACCAGTAAACCATCTCTGGATGTTGACCTCCCGGAGACTGATTTGCGAGCAGTCTTACGCCGCAAAATTTTCGTGCTATGAGACGATGAATGGCGTGATCTGACCACCCGTAACAAACTCCGTGCCGTCAAGGAGATGGCGACTGTGTGGCACTCCTCCTTGCAAGTCTCTTGCAAGGAGTCTGTCGTCCTCTGCCGACTGCGCATTGGGCACACACGGATGACGCACGGCCACTTATTGCGCCGTGAGGACCCCCCTCTATGTTGCTGCGGCTCTACATTTTGTTGGACTGTCCACTTTTAAGTGTGCTCAGGCAGACGTTTGCGCTGCCTGACACGCTCCCCGCCCTTTTAACAGATGACTCTGCCATGGTGGACTTAGTTTTGTGTTTTATTCGTGCAGGGGTTTTTTATCATTTAATCTGAGTGTTTGTTTTCTTGTGTCGATTCCGGCCTTTGGCCTATGATTTTAAACTGAGTTTTTACTGTGTCCTCGGTGGTTGGCCCCTTTCCCCCCCCCCCCCCCCCCCCCCCCCCCCCCCCCCCCCCCCCCCCCCCCCCCCCCCCCCCTCTATGGTCGGCCAACCACTGTCACACTCAGTGTGATTTTAATTTGTTTTGTCTGATCTCTGAGTATTTCTTGTCCTGTGTCGTCTGCCATCTTTTCTGTTGTTCGTTTTTTTATTCTGTGTGGGTGGTTTTAGTTTTTTGGAAAAAGGGACCAATGACCATAGCAGTCTGGTCCATTTAATCCCACAAACCAACCAACCAAGTTAACTTTGCGTGAAAATGTATTTCCTTTCATTTGACTAATTCAGTAATTTTTAAAGACTATAACATATGTTATTTGTGTGTTCAGCCAATCACCTGCTCACAGTGATAAAAAAGTGTTCTAGGCAGCAGTAGCATGTTTGAAACCTTCTTGATGTGCGACCCTATCATTCCACTTGCGTGAAGTATGTTTTAAGTGAATTAGTGCTCACTTAGCTGCAATGGAAAATGTGAATTCATGCAATGTTGGAAAATTGCTAAAAACACCATGTCATTTGACAATCTGTACCTTAGTAAAAACTCTACAAAAAATCGAAGAGCTGAGCAAAGACCAGCAAGATTCGATATTGCTGCGATCCAGTGTAAGCTTTCCAGAAGATCAAGAAAGTGCTGCAATATGTGGACATCACAGATACTGTTACTTAAAAGTTTTTGAAAGTCATCAAAGAATTTGTTGTAATCCTTTCAAAAAGCAGAAACAAACAGCTAAAAAAATCTTTGAGGTCAGTTTGCTTGTCTTATCGTGTTACATGATTGGTGGAAGTAGACGCCCAAAACAGCCTTGCCATGTCCACTGCATCATCTTTTGCCGACTTTACTATAGTCAAAAGTAGAGGTCTGCATGGGTAAGAAAAAGGCTATCTGCAGAACTCTTCTCTGCATCTGCAGTTTAGTAAAGCAATTTAAGATTAAATTGCTGCTGTGGCAAGACTTGTACCTGGCCCGAATTTTCATATTCTGAACTCTGCCCTCATTTGATTGAATCAAGGCTGGACATTTTCAGTGATACATTAAATTTAAACATTCATTATTATTATTATTTCCCCTATTTTCATAAGAGTGTGGCACAAAGTGTATTTGTTCATTATTTACGTAGAAATCAATTTGACGAGATGAAATTTTATGCCAAATGTTTAACATTTTATGCACAGGATTCACAATTTAGATAACTATATTGTAATATCACATGGCCTGCCACATTACTGATATGGTTGGCAAATAATAACGTACTGTCAATTATTGTTGTGACGGATTGTCACAAATGAATTCCAAACAGGTGGTAAATGATATGATCATTGCACGCATAAAATGTAAGAATTGAAATATATGTACAGTTAAAATGAACACTTACCTTTTGTTGTCTGGGTCTATACACTCAAAGACAACAGAGGAAAACTCAGGAGTTGTTTCATCTGGGAGAAAACTGGGAAAAACCCAGGAATTTTTCATTGTTTGAATCTTCAGTTACATTTTTGTAATTTGGCTGGTAAGAACTGACACTCTAACTAAGAATTTTTTTGTATCTTGCTACTGCAGAACAGTATCACAACAATAAAACTTAAAACTCGAAAAAACTGAAGTTACAAAGGAAATGTGCCATTTACAACAACAAAACACAGTGCACATACAAGTATTTGCCAACAGCAAAATGTGTCAAAGGCTTTAGGACAAAGACAGTGGAATACTTCATAACAACAAACTGCTTCCAACGAGTGTGACATCACAAGTGTTTACATTAAGTTCATTTGAGCAGTTGACAGCAGGCTTATGTGTGCGTGCACAGTTGAGTTGCATGTGAGCAGTACCTTATCCCGATCCTGGCTACTTTAAGTGTGGCTGTTAGCTGTATCAGCAGTAGCAACAAGCATCCAGATGTGATCCAGAAAAATTTTTCTGGTATGTCCAAGTAGCCAGATTCACATGTGTGCAGATTAGTCTGAGTTGTAGTGGGGTGAGGGTAGTCTCCACATGACCGATGTTTATGTTTAGTGATTTTGCTGTTTCTTATTTGTTTACAGTTCTCATGTCAAATGAAAACAAAATGGATTCCTATTGCCAGGAGCTATCAAGGAAATTTAAATACATTCTTATAATTATGGAAGGCTAAAATATTTCAGTTTTCTGATTTTATTTTATTTACACGTTTTTGGCAGTCGAGCATTGATTGCCTTGCAGAATAATAGTTATTATTGTCAGTTTTGTAAATAAATGTCTCTTTTGTTCATCTTTTCCGCAGAAGCAGTCAGTTTATCAGAAACTGTTTCATTTCTCATTGTTGGCTAGTTTAAACTGTACACAGAATTTCAAGTGCACATTTTCATCTTGTGGCATGTGTGGCATTATGTCATATTAAAGAACCAAACATGAGATAATACAGTACTGGTACTCCAAGAAAATATGCATCTCAAAATTGCACTGAGAAGCTAAATATCAGGTTGCAGCCTACTTCATTGTGAATCTGGACATATGAATATGCACTTTAAGCTGAATTATGCATTTTAAAATGGTTTACGAAATTCTAATGCCCTTAGAGTTTCCTTTAATATCCTATTTCCTTTATGATGTAATGTGAGATCTCTTAATGCTATATGTGTATGAACGTACAGGCTTCCTACGTCAATGTAGCTGCCCATGCGCAGTAATGCCTGTTTTCTGGCACACTATAGCAACTGCTGAAATGAACCTATTTC
Organism: Schistocerca piceifrons; assembly: GCF_021461385.2. Classification (NCBI taxonomy): domain Eukaryota; kingdom Metazoa; phylum Arthropoda; class Insecta; order Orthoptera; family Acrididae; genus Schistocerca; species Schistocerca piceifrons. Next base: position 62,927,975 of record NC_060142.1, read on the forward strand.
TTAACAGTTTGCAGGAAAATATTGCAAATGGTGCTTTGAAAAGCATTACTTTCAAAGTAAATTTACTTTTATGCAAGATTAAATTATGTTACTGTGAGAATGGGCAGTGAATTTCTTAAAATCACAAAGCGTTTGACTCTAATTTAAAACTTAACACTTTGAGGATGAGCCACTTAGAAAAATTTCGAGCTCAAAAGACCAGAAATTAATGTCATCATTTGAAATTTTACTGTCACATTTGTGTGAGGTATCTCAAAGTATAACACATGCAAAAAAGACCAATATTATACGTGAAAGATTAGCTTCTCTTGTGGATTCCCTGTGTACATTAATTCAAACTATTAACTTTTCCTATTTTTATGTTCATGCTACTTAACAATGATGTTGCTATTGGCTAACTACATCACGTGTCCTAAGTTCTGAATATCTGTTGTCATTGGAGGGTGATATGATGTTTTGTGAGCTATGATTGGCATAAAAAAGTGTATTGCAATCTTGATTTCAGTGCTTCGGAAACTAACATGCTATGTTTGGTGGAATTCGAATTTATACTTTCATAATATGAAAATTTGCAGGGTAACATAATATAAAAATATGCAGGGTACATGTGCATTTTTAACCAGGAAATCTGGGACTTTTTTTTTTCATGTCTGTGTATACACCCTGGTTATACAACTTTTTCTTTGCCGTGACTATGGGTCAGAGTGTAAGTACATTTATAGATATTGATATAACCAGTCTAACACTTGTGATGTAGGCTGTTGTTGGGAATAAAACGTGAAGTACTGTTCAGTAGAAACTCTTTCTCATAGCACTGTTCAAAGGCGAAGTTCACAGACACAAGCAAGGATTTGCTGATTAACTTGAAGAGACTAACTCTTTGTCTAACTTGGTTTTTGCCAGACAGGGTGCTCTTCTGCTAACTGTGGACTACACATTAACTGGATTGTGGTCTGGCATAGAACTAACCAAATGTCCATGTGTTGGTCTGTTTGAAGACAGGCCACTGACAGGGGTGCGGAGAACTTCTGTGGGCATGTCTTGCTACTTTCGCCTCATGGATGTGGCCAGTGACGCTCTGAGAGTGAAGAGCGTCTTTGAGGTGTCAATAGCAAATGACAGCACTGTGCCTATTGACTACACCACAATTACTGAAATACATTTTGCTTGTGGGTTTGTGCTTGGTTACCACAGGGCCCCAGCCTTTGCAGCATCTTTTCCCTTTCGTGCTGCATGTCTATCCTCTTGTTATCCTTTTTGCCCTCCCTTGGGGAACATGTCTAAGATGTTGTTGGAAATGTTTTGCACATTCAGTCGTTGATATCAGAACAGTCTTTCCGCTATCTTTCATTTCTTCTTTCTTTTTTTTTTTGTTCCCCTCTTTTGTACAACTTTTTGCACTCTTCAGCAAAATAATAAAAAAAGGTGTCCTGAGCAATTTGCATGTGGATAATTTGAAGTAAAGTTGACCAAAAAATAGATGTTCGAAAAAAAAAAAGTGAAATTCAACGTTTTATATTCCTCGAAGTAATTGCGAGATGCCCTCGATACTTGGCATGTAGTAACTTATCAGTACAAGGTTTTAGCATATAAAATTTCATTCTCCTGCTGCTTGCCAAGAGTTTCCAAATTCAGGGCAAAATGGATGATTTTTCTATAAAGGCCAGAAATGTCATCGATGATGTTGACCCACAGTCAGACGATATTTTTTAAGAGAATAAACCACCATGTGACTATATTACTGTATTTGTCTTCTGTACTATCTAGATTTTGCCTTTCTGTCATCAAGTACAGTACTAGAAGTTATTAGGTCATTAACATGTGCCGGCTGCTGTGGCCGAGCGGTTCTAGGCGCCTCAGTCCAGAACCGCGCTGCTGCTGCTGCTGCTGCTGCTGCTGCTGCGGTCGCAGGTTCGAATCCTGCCTCGGGCGTGGATGTGTGTGATGACCTTAGGTTAGTTAGGCTTAATTAATTCTAAGTCTAGGGGACTGATGACCTCAGATGTTAAGTCCCATAGTGCTTAGAACCATTTTTAACATGTCATATATCTGTTAAGGCAGCAATACACAGTCAAATAGCTGTTTTTATTCTCTCCAAAAAGTCTGCTTTTGGCTCAATTTTGCAAAAAGACTTTTCTGCAAACTATTTTAAACAGTTTTTATTAGAAAGATTATGTTCTAGATCACCTAAAAAACTATATTTGGTTTTGCCGTGCAAGCATACAAGGCCCTAAAGAAGAATGACAAGATGGAAGTGCACTGAAAATCGGCCCATATTCCGCTGGGTCTCAAGTTAACTCTGATGTCTCTTATAGAAGTGGATGATGATCTTGGGATCCTGTATAAAGAAATGCTCATGAGGTTTGGGAACCTGTGGTAAAAAAAAATAAAAAAAATAAAATAAAATAAAAAACTAACCCATGGCTGCTGTTGCACAGCTGTCGGGCAGGTCCCTATGGTGATGGGAATGCTTGTTTTCTTATTTAAAACCGAACCAACAGTGGTTTAGCCACTATGGACCATACCAACACATTTATACGATTTTTCATGTGTACACTTACGTTTCACATTAACTGTAAACTTTGCTAATACTAAGTATGCTATACCTTAAACCAGAATTAAACTGGTATGTAGTATTGAATTAATGATCATGAAACTGTAACAATGTTCCTTGGGAATATGTGCAGTTGTTCATGCAATATTTCATCAAAATCCATTATGGTTATGCGGGAACCTCTAGGCCACTTGACCCTACAGGAAGATAATATTGTCAGTCTGCACTAATTTGTCTGGAAATACAGAGCTCCTCTCAGACGGTGCAGTGGATGCTGAAATATAATGTTCAGGATCTTTAGTTATACAAAAGTAACCTTTAATTGTGAAAATTGTTTGATACAGCACTGAATGGAGTAAATTTGAAGTTTTAGTCATTTCCCCCTCTCCCCGCCCCCCTTTCCCAACACTGTTAGTTTCCAACATACCTGCTAGGTGATATGCACAAATGAGTTACTCCAACAGTCATCATTGAGTTGTTTAACAGTGCAGAGTGTGCACAATGTTGTTTAGCTTTCTTGAAACCAAATCCACTACTACAGTTCTGAGACAATTAAAGATGGAGTGTTTATTCTTCCACTTATGGGGAACATCAGTGAGCTGCATCGTTGGAAAACACAAGCAGTTGTCACCATCTACACATCAAGATTTGCTTTGTAGGATTTGCCTTGAAATTGATTACAGGTGGGACATTCGTCGTGCTACGAAAAGTAGCTACATTGAACATTGTAAATAAAACTTGGAAGATATACTGCAGTCAGTGCTGTATCAAACATTTTTGGAAGTTATTTACCTTTTAATTGTGAAAAAGTTAGTTTTATATAATTAAGTTATAAACATCCTGTATAAAGCATACCAGTTTGGAAAGAGCTGTATCTACGTTTTACACCACACCACCAGGCTATCTGGTTACAGTCTTCCACAAATTAGAGTTTGCTGTTGATATATTTCAAAATTTCCTCTTTGGAAATGCCAGTGTCTCTTGTGGATTTTTCCTCCAACAAATCTTCAGATTCACCAAAAAACCCATAAAGTTTCTGTTCCTTTGCAGGAATGTTAGACGTGATCTACTCGTTATGTTTGAGTTGTGGAAACTTCCTTGCAGCGTAATTCCCAGCTTGCTTTAGAACTTAATATTTCTTACATCTCGGAAAACATTCCTCACACCTCTAGAAACAGCTTCACGCGGACAATCAATAGTTTCTTTTAAGTTTCTGAAAATGTAGCAACCAAGTAATACACGAAACCGATCCAAGTAACACAAACGTGACTTTACTCTTAAACCTCTGAACAGTAACTGAAATAAGCTTCTCATGACTCCACGCGTAACAGGAACAGAACTATTCATAGACTTCCGAACAATAACAGAAATAAGCCTCTCGTGACTCCACATGTAACAAGACACGCAACAGTTGATGTGAGCAGTACAATCTGGAAGAACATAGAGAACATCAGTTAGCATTACTCCGTGAATATATAGGCACAAGTCACTGGCAGATGGCTCGATGGAGTCCATACATTTATAGGTCATTGGTAGATGGTGCGGCAGAGACCGCATCGCGTGCATGCCTCCCATAGGGGCGGTCTCCAGTGGCTCGACCCCAGACACAGTTTGCAACTGCTTCAAGCACACAGGTGCAGCGACACCACACTTGGTGTGCTCACTCTCACGTGCACTAGTAGCAGGATACAGAACACCTCTCCCTCATGCAAAGTGGGTGCCCAAGCAGCAGAGGAGATGCAGGCTGCCTGACGAGAGACAGTGGGTCCAGAGCCAGTGTCGACTGCAGGGCAGGACAATATGCTGAGCGGGCACCGGAGCCTAGGGCTGGAACGTGTGAAGATGCGGGCATGCTCAAGGGTAGTAGACCCGTGCGGCACCTGATGACAGTACCGGAAGGAGCGTGCCGTTGCCATCTCTATGTCATCATCAGCAGGCAGGTCGCCGTATGGAGGAGACGGGGCTGGACCCACAGATATGATGGTGAGGGGGCTGGTGGAAACAGCCCAATGGGAACAGCAGGCAGCAGCAATGGACCCGAGGCTGAAGATGGACTGTCGTCCAGCGCCAGGGAGCTGGAACCACGTGGAAGAGGCAGCAAGTGGGATAGGGGTTGCCTCCACAGCAGGCAACGATGGGCTTGAGGTGAATGGCAGCAGGGCAAGTTGTGACGAAAGGGCTTGCACCTGCGAACCAGTAGTTTCCAGCACCAAGCGGGTGCACAGCTGATCAAAGGGCATGCCACCAGCCCATCGACCATACGGTTGTCGCAAAGACGGCACCCCTGGCGGCAGACAACAGTGGCTGGTAACCACTTGGGACAGTGGCCAAAGCCTTGGGTCCACACTGGCAGTCCTCGTGTGAAGCAGCAGGATGAACCCAACCGTGGCAGGTGCGACACAGACCAAAAGTGTAATGGAACAAACCATTTCCTTGTAAGAGGCAGATGCCGTAAATTGCCCCAACAGTGCAATGTTCTTTTTGGTATAACTGATCAGCTTCTGCATGACCGGTATCAAAGACAGCGAGCCTAACTCATAGGTTTGAAAATTCAATAATGTCGTTGCAGCACTCATCTTGGTCTGGAGCACCCATGTTGGTCTGTAGCTGGAGCACTCAGTAAAAAACATGTAACTTGGTAAAAAACTTGGGAGAAGTTACAAGCATTGGAGACATAGTTCACAGCCACGTCCATATCCTGAGCAACGTTTGGCAAATGGCATGAAGGCGATGTGGCCTTTCTTCTGACAAGCATTACAAGTAACCTAGTGCCTAGGGCGCGCCAAATGTTTTTGCTGGACAAAACAGAAAGGACAAGATGAAAATGGAAGAACGTCGTTGCTGGTGCTGTGGCAGCTGCAGATGCTTGGGCTGGCCATGCCCGTCGCTGGGCCTGCATGTTTAGTGTCACCACTACCGCTTCTTTGTGCAAGCTATCTGTTGTGGTAGTGGGCACATCTTGTGACATGACTGCCACATGACCCCATGATTCAGTTTGGTTGCCCGCTGCTAAGAAACTTCAAAAGATTATTCTGTTTACAAAACTTTGCCTATTGGGTTTTTCATAGTGTAAACCCTTCTGGCACACTTCCTTGTCTGGAGCTAAACTGGTAATTGTGTTGCACATCATAGAGTCTGCATGAGAGCAATTACAGGCATCAGTAACTAATTGACACTTGCAGCTAAGACTGTGAAGTTCAGCCAGGCCCTGTGTGACTGGTTTGGTTTTCTTGTGGCATTGGTAGAGTTCAACTCGCTCTGCTATGATAGATGTTTGTTTGCGATAGTAGTTGGACACTCAGCTGTACATGTGATCAAAGAAAGAGCTGCCAGTTCTTGTAAAGGAAGCTTCCCAATCCTTGACTGAATCATCATACGGAGGAAAAGTAGATGGAGAAACTGGTAGAACAGTACCTTGTCTTTTAATGGAAGCCGACGAAGTGGTCACTGCCGAAGAAAGCTATTCAGTCATGGCCAGTAGCACAACATCCATAATGACTAAACCTGATGAAACTGCACATAAAGACTATACGGAAATCATTCCAAATTTGTCGCCAATCGTTTAGTAACCAAGTAATACACAAATCCAATCCAAGTAATACAAATATGTCATTTTTCATAAACCTCTGAACAATAACAGAAATAAGCCTCTCGCAACTCCACATGTAACAAGAAACAGAATGAGTGATGTGAGTGGTACAAACTGAAAGAACATAGAGACCATCTGACAGCAGTGCTCAATGTGTGTATATAGCGGGTCATCGGCAGACGATGGGGCGCAGACTGCGCTGCGTGCACGCCTCTTACAGGTGGCCTCCAGCAGCAGGCCCATGCTGATACAGTTGGCAACTGATTCGAGCACACACACAATGTGACACCACACTTGGCACACTAACACTCACTTGCACTAGTAGCATGATACAGCATATGGCACTCACTGCACTGTACTTTGGCTTCATATTAGTAAGGAAGTGTGCCATCTTTGGAAGTTTTGAAAGCTAAAATGTCTTTGCTGACAAGATTGATTTTTTTGTCATAGCTACAATCAAACTCAGTGGGACTGCCGTAACTTTCACCTCTCTCTTACTAGTCAGTTATTCACCTCTGCTCCCCTCCTCCCAGCACAGCCTCCCGATGCTGCATGTAACAGCCCTATCCTGTCACCATCACATCCCTGCATGCACCCACAGGCAGCAGTATTACGTTGTCCAACTTTACAGGCTTTATCAAGTTTTAAGTCCTAGTTTTGTGTCCAGTGTAATAATACACTTTTTTATGTGCATAATGAGCCACTGTATCTTTGATTTTCTTCTTGTCATCAAATGCTTACCATGTTTCTGTCAAATCAACAATTTAAATTTGGTTTCATGGAATAGAGTGAAATCTTCTTGTCTCACCTTACATGAAATTAGGTCCATGGTGTTCATTTTATTAAAGCATACTCACCAGTGTTTGACTTTGATGTAGTCACTCAGTAACTGCAAAGTGTTCACTGAAAGCAGCAAAAACTTGGCAAATCACAGGTAGCCAGTGGCCAGGGTTGGCATCCAGAATGTGTCCCCATAAACTGTTCGAAAGGTAAGGGTGCAGCAACCTTAGTCACTAGATGCAGTTGCTGCACAGCCATCTGTGAACACTGTGACAGTGGCCAGAAATGGATCGATTTCATCACAAGTCTGATGCTGTAGTTGTGCAGCTTTTGGATGCCCATTAGTAATCTTAAGCCAAACTTGTTTTTCAGTAACCATTTATTTATTATGATTCTTAGGGACTCTGTCCTGTGTCCAGGGAACCTCTATTTTTTTTATGACTTTTGAGCTTTAAGTAGCGTATTTATGCCACTTGTATGTGTGCCTAATTTTTATTTGCGATTATGTCCTCGAATTTTCATCATAGTTATATACAAATACAAAATGTATTTAATTGTGGGTGTGTATCACTTAACAATGTTTTCAAACCATATTGTGGCTAAGATGGCTTGTTTTGTCATGTTCTAGCGGATACAGTGGAAAGAAACTGGAAGACAATATACAGTGTGAAATATTTCAAACAATACTGGATGAAGCGTTGGGTTCCTACAAAGAAGACATTGTGCATGCATTGCCAAGTAATAGTGCTGATGACATGGAGAATAATGTAGAAAAGATCTTGCAGTGGCTGGAACACTGGAGAAATAGTTGAAAGTAAAACTATGATGTACTGACACTATCAATTTGAATGTGTTGGAACAGAAATATCAGTATATTATAGTGGTACAGTGATGACAATGTTTAAAGTGCCAGTGCATACTCTGCCAGGACGTGTAATGGAAGCCATTTCAGTGTAGTTCCAGTGTTATGCTCTCAAGTTGTTCTGTTATATTCTGTGCTCTGTTTCATTCTGTTGACGTGAAATACAGTGATTATTATGATTAACTATTGTGAGAAAGTATTGTATATTGACAAATTTTAAACAGTTTATAATATTGCAGTAACCTTTTGAACAACCGATTCAGTGTTTTAAAGAGCCATAAAACCTTTTAAAGAGCCATAAAACCAAGTGTGGGAGATAAAAGAATCATTTTATGTCTTGTATTGTTACTAAACTTATAAATGTTCAGCTATGATAGTCATAACGGTGCACCCTCCCCTGAGGGGAATGGGGAAGAGAGAGAATTGTGCATACGTCATTCTGGCATTAAAAACATTTACTTGATTTTCACATATGTAAAACGAAGTTTTGATCAGTATACTGTAAACAAATTGAATCCACATAAACATTTTAATCTGCATCAGAGCTCCCTTCAGTGTGTCTTTCGGGCAATGCTCCATCACTCAACAGACCGTGGTAATGTTTTCCGTATTCCCTTTGGAATGTGAGCAGATATTCAGTTTTCACTGTTGCAATCTGATGTTTCTCCATGTGTACTTTGGGCACATATATGTATGCCGTAGGTGTTTCCTTTGTTTTCGAGGCAACTTCAGTAATGGCTCCATCAAAATTCTGTCTTATAAAAGAGTGAGGTTTGTATCTGTCATAGTGGGGTACACAGCATAGTGTAGAGTTTGTGGCTGACCATCTGGTAACCTATAAAGTTGAGGAACACGTTCTTCAGTGCAGAGTGGCTGATGAAAATAAGAGGATTCCTCCTCACCTTTCAATGATTTGTGCCCATCTTTCAGGGAGATACTGTGGCAAATACTTCCATTTCTTCTATATATTAGAATGAATAGAATCACACACTATATCTGAGAGACCTATAAATGAGTTTCATGATCTTTTTGTCAGCTGCTTCTCCTCCTCTGCTAGCGAATTACATGCAGAACATTTATGACACCTTGTACATCGAAGTAATATTCAGGCTGGAATTAAGATACTTCTGGCTATAGTAGTGTGATTCAAGTGAAGGATAACTCAATATGCACGGGATTCTATGATCATCTCCACTCACTAAAAATTTGTGATGTGTGAAATGTGATCAAAAATACCATCAAAGTGTTTTGAAGAAACATCTCCCTCCACAGTTTGTCACATTCAAGGTAGACATGAAAAAAATTACTTCAAAAAATATTTTTTCTAGATGAGGGAATAGTACTTAAATTTCTTCAATTTTATATATTCCCTGTTATTCGATCTCCGCACGTGGTTTGCAACAAACTGGAGCTGTTGGTTTGAATTTCCATCTTCTTAAAAGCAATGTGTATCTTGATTCAGTGGTCTGCATCAAATAACAAACAGTCATTTCTTCCTGTTTTCCGTTGTTCCAACTAAATCAAAGGCAGTTAACTTTTTTTTGCTAGATATGGTTTTTTTTTTTATTTTTTTTTATTTTTTTATTTTTTTTTTTTTAAATATGAACATTCTTCAGTGGCCCATAACACTTGTGTTACCAAACGAAAGCGTTGGTATGTTGATAGAAACAATAACAATAACAAACACACACACAAATTTCAAGCTTTCACAACCCAAGGTTGCTTCATCAGGAAAGAGGGAAGGACGAAAGGATGTGGGTTTTAAGGGAGAGGGTAAGGAGTCATTCCAATCCCAGGAGCGGAAAGACTTACCTTAGGGGGAAAAAAGGACAGGTATACACTCGCGCACCCACATATATATCCATCCGCACATATACAGACACAAACATACATTTGTAAAGGCAAAGAGTTTGGGCAGAGATGTCAGTCGAGGCAGAAGTACAGAGGCAAAGATGTTGTTGAATGACAGGTGAGGTATGAGTGGCAGCAACTTGAAATTAGCGGAGGTTGAGGCCTGGTGGGTAACGGGAAGAGAGGATATACTGAACAGTAAGTTCCCATCTCTGGAGTTCTGACAAGTTGGTGTTAGTGGGAAGTATCCAGATAACCCGGACGGTGTAACACTGTGCCAAGATGTGCTGGCTGTGCACCAAGGCATGTTTAGCCACAGGATGATCCTCATTACAAACAAACACTGTCTGCCTGTGTCCATTCACGCGAATGGACAGTTTGTTACTGGTCATTCCCACATAGAAAGCAAAGAAAAAGAATGACCAGCAACAAACCGTCCATTCGCATGAATGGGCACAGGCAGACAGTGTTTGTTGGTAATGAGGATCACCCTGTGGCTAAACATGCCTTGGTGCACAGCCAGCACATCTTGGCACAGTGTTACACCGTCCGGGTTATCTGGATACTTCCCACTAACACCAACTTGTCAGAACTCCAGAGATGGGAACTTACTGTTCAGTATATCCTCTCTTCCCGTTACCCACCAGGCCTCAACCTCCGCTAATTTCAAGTTGCTGCCACTCATACCTCACCTGTCATTCAACAACATCTTTGCCTCTGTACTTCTGCCTCGACTGACATCTCTGCCCAAACTCTTTGCCTTTACAAATGTATGTTTGTGTCTGTATATGTGCGGATGGATATATATGTGGGTGCGCGAGTGTATACCTGTCCTTTTTTCCCCCTAAGGTAAGTCTTTCCGCTCCTGGGATTGGAATGACTCCTTACCCTCTCCCTTAAAACCCACATCCTTTCGTCCTTCCCTCTTTCCTGATGAAGCAACCGTTGGTTGCGAAAGCTAGAATTTTGTGTGTGTGTTTGTGTTTGTTTGTGTGTCTATCGACCTGCCAGCACTTTTGTTTGGTAAGTCTCATCATCTTTGTTTTTAGATATATTTTTCCCACGTGGAATATATATCATCCTGGAGATGTGTTTATTAGGTCTCCTTAATCCAGACAGCCAGTTTTAGTAATCCCCCCCCTCCGTCAGGTGGCATTCTGTCTTTTCCTACATTGTCGATATTCCTATCTGGAATTTCCATTGTTTGATTTATTCTTTCTTTTTGTAATTTTTATACCTAGAATTTATTTCAATTATTTATATTTTTGTATGATATAATTGTACCATTGCAGTGCAGTGACCAAATGTGAGCAGAGGTCTGGTTACTACACTGGAAGGTATAGCACAGATAATGCTTTACACGGATTACCACAGAGAGTACAGTGAATTTAGCTGCAATGACACGTAAGAGTACAGCCATCCCTTGAATATATGGGAGTTGGAACATGCCTCATCTATGATTTGTAATACAATGGGAAAGCCAGAGAAAGTGCTTTCTTATGATGGCGAAGCACTTCACCAGCTGTAGAGGATATGTATTGAGCTAATAATTAACAGCCATTTGTTGTAGATCTTTGAACCTATAAAGTTGTCTATCACCATCAGTGTGGTTTCTGAAAGTTTCAAAAGCAATTTATGGTATAGTGTCCAGCCAGGAGCCCCTTCAATACTCCATATTTACAGACAACTTCTTAATCTGATTTTGGAATGACTGTCAAATGTTTTTACAAAGATTTTCTCACTGTGTGACAAGCTCGCCCATATTTTATGTAAGTGGCCAGCCAATAACAATTTCCTGTGACATTCTTGTTGCTATGTTTCCCCTTTCCTTAGGTTTTACTTTCTTATGTAGCATTTTCCTTCTTTTCCTGCTTTCTTTGAGTGTGTGCTTTAGTTTTCTTAGGTCTGTCCACATTCGTTCCTTTTAATGTGTGTCAGGGCGCTGATGACCTCGATGTTGAGTGCCCATAAGCCCCAACACACCACCATCCTCGACAGCTGCAATTAATGTAGACTAGAAGTAGGATTGAAAACTGCAGCAATAATTTTTCTTTGATAAATCAAGATAGCAGAGCTGGAATTCTCAGTAAAATTTAGTTCACTGGAAAAGTTAGAGAAATTTAGGATAATTCTGGAAGACTGTTAAGGGCATTGAACTGTTCATTTTTTGAACGTAAGTAGGCTTCCACAACCAGTGTCATTTTGAATAAAATAATTTTATGTATTGGGCTGCACCGTCATAAAATACTAAAGCAATTGCCGAAATTTTGACTGACCTGCTGCAGTCCTCTTCAGGGTGGTTAACTGTTGGGCACTGTTGAATGTCTTCCCATATATACTGCTTTATTTCGGTTATCTGATGTCTATATACTTTTGCATCCAGAAAAGGAATAGCTTCATCATTTTCCATTTCTTGTTTGAACTGTATGTTCTGTGTAAGATGTTAAGTTGCTCATAAAACCTGTGTAGTTCTATTTCTCCAGTTGACAATATGACAAATGGGGAGTCTTCGTACTTCAGCCAGTAGTGTGGGTGCAGTGGCATGGAATTTAGCACGCTCTGTTCGAAAGCTTTCATGATTATGTCAGCCACTACAAGTGAAAGGGGAGAGGCCATTACCATTCCATCTATCTGCTCATAAAATTTTCCCTGCCAACTAAAATATGTTGAAGACGAGCACAACCACACCAGGTCGCAGATGTCTGGCGGTATTTGTTCTTGTAGGATATTGATGGTTTCAGCTACAGGCACGCTGGTAAACAATGACTTTACATCAAAGCTAACTGTGAGATCCGTAGCTATTACTTGCTGTGAGCTGGTTGAAATGCATAGAATCCTTAGCATATACCTTGTGTGGCCAACCAGCATATGTAATTTGTGGGCCAGGCATTTTTCCAGGTAATATGTGGGCAAGTTGACCTCATTGACAACAGGTCCCATAGAACAGCCATCTTTGTGAACCTTCAGTTCTCAAAATATTTTTGGTGGCACTGGAATTTTCGACATGAGCCTCTTAGCTGAACAAATTTATTCTAGAAGTCGTGAGTAGGGCTTGCCTCTTCGCTGTGGGAGGTGTCTGCAACCGTGTAGGCATGGTTCTGCGTCACGGAGGAATCAAACCCATATTCCAGAGTGACCACAAAATCTGAAATCTGTTTCGGCCCACTAAGGATCCCGTGTCTGCCCTCCACATTTCAGGCATCTACAAACTTCAGTGTGAATGCAGCATAGTTAGTGATGGTGAAACCAAGAGACTACCTTAGCGTTCACATGTTGGAGCGTGAATGTTACGTACAACTGGACAGAGCACAAAGTCAGCTATAGCTGAACATCAGCAGGAGTGTGGCTGTACTATCAATTTTCGAGAAGGTTGTGTTCTTGCACGGCAGCCTTGGATGCAACAGTGAAAAATATGAGACCATTGAAATAATCAAATGCCCTAACAGTACAAGGTGTGATTGGAAAGTTTTAAGATTGGATCTGCTACTGCTTATTGGTTTGGTGGGCAGGTACACGGAGGGTGGGGAATGAGTCATTGTGTTGTCCTTGAACGCCCTCTGACAGGAAACTGTTTCCTTTATTCAGTTCGTTGTGGCAGCTGGTTGAGTGTGGGTCTGTTAGGGCTTGTTGCCGGATTCTGTATGCGTGAAAATGGACATCAAAATGGAACAATGAGTTTGTGTGAAATTTTGTTTTAAAAAACGCGGAAATCAGCTTCTGGCACTTATGAACTATTAAAAACAGCTTTTGGAGATAATTGTATGAACCAGTCAAATGTTTTTGTCAGGTTCCACAAATCATTTGAAGATGAACCACAGTTCCGCCTCAAAAACGAATGAAAATGTTGTGAAAGTTCACGACTTGTGCACTCTGATCATAGACTTACAATTAGGGAAATTGCTGATGAACTTAAATTAAGTTTCTATGCAGTTCATTCAATTTTTACCGAAGATCTGAACATGCATTGGGTGTCCGCAGAATTCATTCCAAAGTGTTGTCAAGTGTCACTTGACTTGCAGTGTACCAAGAACTGATTAATCAGACTGAAAATGACCCAGATTTGTTAACTAGGGTAATTACAGGTGACGACTAATGAGTATATGGGCATAATCCTGAACCCATAGTGCTGTCTTTGCAGTGGAAGACTCCAGGTTCACCATGACCAAAATAAGCACGGCAAAGTCTGTCGAAGGTGAAGACAATGTTGGTGATTTTTATTCTACTGGTATTGTGCATCATGAATTTGCCCCTGGAGGACAGACAATTAACCTGTCCTTGAGCGTTTGTGCGTAAAGTTGCAGAAGAAAAGGCCTGCATTTTGGTAAGACAGGAGTTGGGTGCTACATCATGACAATGCTCTGGCTCATCGTGCCTTCTTCAAGCGAGCTGTCACAAAAGCAAGTCTGCAGCGGACCGATGACAATCGTATCATAACACCTCAAGAAATGTTTGAATTCTGTAAAAAAATATCGAAGGAATTACCTATGTTTTTGTACAATGTGAGGAAATACAAGAAGTCTATGACAGTGTCTTGAAGGAAAGGTACAACACTTGTCGGAATATTAAAGGCACTCGATCTTTTCATTGTTTTGCACCCCATTCACACAACTTACTGAAGTGTAAGATTCGCCTGATAGTGAACTTCATCAGTGTGGAAAACTTGTACAATTGGTTCTTCAAAATAAAGACATAGTGGCTTGTGCTTACGATGAACAGTGATGGATTGGCGAAGTTGATAATATTGACTGTCAGAACCAACGTGTACATGTTGTATTTAAACACCCTCTATGACCAAGGACATCTTTTAAAAAATTGAGAAGGATCAAGTTTGGATGCCACTTAAAAGTGTACGGAGGAAGCTGTCTCCCATGGAATTTACAACTGTGGCTGGGCGAACTCATAATCTAACACCCAAAGTGAGTGAACAAAATCCTCAAATGTTCAATGGGCAGTGTACTAAAAACAAATAACAAGAGAACAATATAATGTAATTAGTAGGCTTATTTTCATTAAAAAAGTAAGTAATCATAGATATGATTAAATTATATACTGTAATTGATGTATTTTATTCCATAAGCCTTGATATCGCAGATGTTAAAAAACGTATTTTTGACTCGTGTTTGTAATTGAATCTCAAAGTTGAAATTTATACTGAAATTTGATATCATAAAGGTCTATTAACTGTGAAATTTTCAGATTTTTATCTGGTCCCCCAACAAAGATATTGCAGGCCACAAAATGGAAAAATTAAAAAATCCATTTTTAAAATAGTGTATTTTTTAAGTGTAAGCTGCTCACCATTGATATAGTGTAACAGCAGAAAAAATATTAAAGCTGAGAAATTAATCTTTCTTTGGAAAACTACCATTCAAATATTGTTTTTTTTTTTAAATTTGTGGCTGATAACTTTGAACTATTAAAAATATATTAAAGAATGCATTCGGCTAAGTGATAATGATGTTAATTTGTAGCGCAGAGTATGTTGAACTAAATGCATTTTACCTGAAAGGCATAGGACAATCAACTACTGAATAATTGTAAAAAATTTAGATGCTTGCAAATACAAAAAAAAAAAATGCATGCAGCCTGGAACAAATATGGCTGCCATTCCAAAAAAAATTAAAAAAATATATATTTGTAACTACTAAACTTTAGGGAATTCACCCAGCGAATATAAATTTTTTGAGATGGTCGAGCAACCAATTATTTTTTTCTTGGACCACTTGGTATGGATTGGCCCTATTTAGATCAAGTGTGGTTGATCCGCATGGATGGTACAAATAACACATGGAAGTAACGAGGACTTGCAAAATGGATTATAGAGACGTTCATGTTCAGTCCAACTTGTTACAACATTTGATATTGCTTTGAATGAGCCAGTACTGATATGTCACTTCAGGTGGCAGAAATCGAAAACAGAAGATAGTCAAGGAAAAATGTTCAGATTTGTGTAATCTTTTTGCAGTCATACTAACTGTACTGTTCAGTGTTCACACACATCGTCATTTGCTCCTAAAGTGGATCTTTTTCATTATGTGCTCTCGCAATGAAAAACAAAGTATGTCTCCACTGTCACCCATTCCAAGGAAAGGTGATGTAGTTGTCCAGTTGCAATATACTGCAGATAAATTTCCCTTAAAACAATGATCAAATGTAGATCACCCTAATTATCACTTAAAAATAAGGAGGCTAATTAGATAACACAAGACAACAAATTTGAAATTAGTGTCTCACCACGAGATGAAAGTATGTATTCTGTACTAAATCAAAATTGCTAAAATCTAATCAGAAATGTTCCACCATGTACCAATTTTTCTGGAGAAGATACGCCACACACATCTATTTTGAGAATCTTTGAAACGACTTGGTAATAGTACAGGAGGAATATGTAGTTGATTAATATTCAGATCATGTAATAAAAGTAATTGTTTGTTTTACAAAATGAAAATAGTATGAAAAAGCTGAATAAAGCTTCAAATATACAAGGTCCGGCAGAAAAACCTCCCCTTTAAGGAAAGCTAATAAAAACAAAACCAAATAAGGTAGAACAATTTTATTTATACTAAATAAAAGTACATATTATGCCATTTTAGAAAATACTCTTATGGTCTTACTTTTTAAATAAAACATCCCTTAAATGGCTTCCTGCACTGTCGACACACTGTTTGAGTCTTTCCCTGAAGTTATTCATTACTCTTTGAGTCATTTCAGGTGGAATAGCTTCAACCTCTTGTGTAATTGCTTCTTTCAGGGCTCGTAAAGATTGTGGACGTTGTTCATAAACTTTTGCTTTTAAATAGCCCCAAAGAAAGAAATCACAGGGCATTAAGTCCGGCGATCGTGGGGGCCAGCCAATGTCTCCACGCAACGAGATCACATGTCCAGGAAACATTTCCTTCACCAATGCCAGTGACTGCCGCACTGTGTGGGCAGTAGCACCATCTTGCTGGAACCACACGTTCTCTATTTCACCAAAAAGCTCCCTTAGTTGCGGTTGGAGAAAGTCGCAGAGCATGGCGCAATAGCGTTCACTGTTGACGGTTAAATTCCTGTCATTTTCTTCGAAAAAGTAAGGACCGATCACTCCGGAATTGTAAACAGCACACCATACTGTTACTTTAGGGCTATGAAGTGGTCGTTGATGAAGTTCTTGGGGATTGTGTTCACACCAGTACCTGCAATTTTGGCTGTTCACTGTTCCGGCAAGGTGAAAGTGTGCTTCATCAGAAAAAATCACAATATTGTTGGGACGAATGTTCCGAAGAAGGTCTTGGCACAAACTTACACGGACACCACAGTCTCGTTCACTCAGTTCCTGCGTAGTTACAATTTTGTAAGGATGCATTTTAAGATCTCGATGCAAGATTCTTCTCACACTTCGATCAGATATCCGTAATGCTGCCGCATGCTTTTTAGTGGATCGTCGAGGAGATTGTTGAACTGAAGCTCTAACTGCATCAACATTTCCGGGGCCTGTTGCAGTCCGTGGTCGTCCAGGTGGTTTCCTTTTTAATGCGGAACCTGTCTCACGAAAGTTAGCAACCCAAGAATAAATTGTTTTCTTATCGGGAACAGGGTCCCGTCGTCCGAGCGCAAAGCGAACGCGAAAAGCACGTTGAGTATTAATAGGCGATTCGCCATTTTGAATAAAATCTTCCACTACGAAGGCACGATGTTCACCAGACCACGCCATGGCGTACACTGAAAACGGCACGTAGGCAGCTACTTAACGACGCGCCCCCCACCACTCTGCTCCTTCTACTGTCCGCTGCACGTTACTTTGTAATCGGGGAGTTTTTTATGCCGGACCCTGTACTTACAGGTTAGAAACTGTTCCTGGATTGCTTTCCATCTGTGGGTGGGTGGATGGATGGATGAATGAATGAATGATGAAACTTCATGTCTAGCAGTAATATCTTGGGGAAATCACTCACCATGCCCCCCCCCCCCCCCCACACACAAAAAAAAATCACTCACCATGTCCCCCCCCCCACACACACACACACACACACACACACACACACACACACACACACACACACACACACACACACACACACACACATTGAAAATGTCTCTCAAAGGCCACTCTTTGACTACATAAGGGTCTTTCCTTGCCCTACTATGCCAATGACACAAGAAACAGCAATATTTTGTGTAACCAGTCTGCATTCCCAGAAGTAGTCCCCGAAAATTGATCCTTTAATTGAATGGAATGGGCCACTGGTATCATAGATATCTTGTTCCCATTACGTAAGAGAACAACTTTGAGACTACTCTTTGAGGAATCTTTAAATTCCTTTACTACTTCTGGATTGTGAATCATCCCAAATTTTGTAAGCAGCCCATTTATGTCATTACAATATACCACAACCTCTGTCATTGAGAAAAGAGTGGGTAGACCAAGCACTAATGTTTGGTTGTAACAGGTTCTTTTCTTGAAGCTTACACGGTTGTATAGTTCTGCCTGCAACAGTGGCTGCGGTTGCTGCAGATGGCATGTACTCAGGATCTTCATGATCTATTGGTCTATCGCTAACATTGTCCGTTCCATTGTGATTTTGAAACGGCAAATTGCAAATTTGTATAAGAAACTGTGTGTTTTTATTTACTTGAGACTTCTTTTACTTTTGTTAAACAAAATTAGCAATCTGTAATGTGGTTTGTTTCCTCCACAACTGTGGTATGGCATAGATGGGTGGGTTCCGTGCAACCAGCCTCTTAGGCAGTGGAAGCAACTCTTCTGTGTTGCCCAAGAGTTTGACAGATGTCAGACTTAGTAGTATCCTTACCACACACATAAAAAAAATATTTGGTGAATTAACACACTTGCAAGACATCACTGAGTGGAAGTAACGTGATCATGTACAAACAATATTCTTCATGTCAGTGGATGCACACACATCAAGAATCGATACTGTTTGTGTTATATCCTAGCCAGTAATGCCACCCGAGCCCGCTGCCAAAAGGTTGGCAGCATCAAAGTCCGGACGCCGTCCGCATAAGCAGCGCCAGCGAGACAGGAAATCGCCGCAAGTCTGCGCGCGCCACCGCTGGCTTCTGGTTTCTTAAGCGCTGGAGTCGCGAGCGCTAGGACAGTTTTGTATACTCGCCACCGAATTGTGTACTTGCTAGTCAGTTGTGTGTTCATCGCAGCAGAGTTGTTGTTTGTCGTCAGCCGACGCTGACCTAGCCGCTCCGACTCGAACTAGACAGATCTCTGTAGACACGGAGTTCACTACTGTGTTTCTGTATCTTCGTTAATAAAGATAAGTACCGACTTTTATTTAATCAGAGTGTTTGGGTTTTCATCTTTCTGTTCACTGTTCCAGCGGACCGGTCGGCCCGCTATTAAAAGTGTGGCGGTGACTTCGTAAGCCGTTTCTACAGCGAATTGTTTGTCGCTACGAACGCCGCCAAAAAAGTTTGATCTCTCAGTGAGATAGTAGATTGACAACTGCAACTTTCCTTTACCTCCCCCCCCCCCCCCCCCCTCCGAGCAATAATATTCCTAAAATAACAACTGTGATAAGTGCTGCAACAACAAAAACACAGATATGCAGATAAAATTGCGTTTCCAGAAGAAAGTTTAGATGATAATGGGTTTCACCATTGTAATCACCACATATTTTTGTTGTCACACTGTGCAATGGGTGATGAGGGAACTATTCTGCTACCTGAATCAATCCTAAACAACATGCAGGAAACACCACTGCAATGTGTGTCGTGTCACTGTAGAAAGTGAGGCAGACTGGTTATTAAAGAAACTTTCAAACAACTATATAGGACAAAATATTTTTATTTTCTCAGATACAAAACTTTACAAAAATCAAGAAAATGAGAAAGATAACAATATGTGCCGCTTTTCTGGACAAATCTGCTGGCAGCATCTATTAAGTAACAGCATTCACAACTGAGAAATACAAAATATGCCTTCAGCCACTTCCCGATTCTTATTTGCATGGCAATTATAATGCATGAATATCAGGTCATCTTTGCTTTCATTGTGGAGATCTAGTCTTCTAAGTGTACTAGTTGCTGCTGTAGAAGTGAGTACTGTAACAAAAAAGTGAGAGCACAATTAAAATTTTTGGCATATAAGAGGAATGTCTTATTTGCTACCATATTGTAACTGGTTTGGCCAAAACACAAATTAGTATGAAATTTTGAATAATTTCAAAAGTATGCGAAATTTAAGCTTTGAAGCTATCAAATAGCGGATAACATATGTGAGCAAAATTTGTTATCCACACTGAAAACTATCATTTGCAAAATGATATATTATACACTAAATTAACACTTCCCTTTGCCTTTGGTCTTCACCCAACTCCTGCCAGTCATAGTGACTATGAAACTGAATTTAAAAATGCTAGTAAGTTGCGTAAGTAATACACATTAAGATGATATTGAATCCTTTATGGTACACTCGATGCATTTCAGGCATAGCCCATCATTGGATAACCTGGTAACAAATAATAAAGAGAAGTGCAAATAATGCTATACAATACAGCTTTACCAAAGAAATGAGGTTACATAAATCTCTAATGAAATTAATTGTACTCAATTTTGAAGAATTTAAGTACATACCATTTAAGATCATATGCACCGACAACAATGTTGAATAATATCCGTACAAATGTCAAGCAGAACATATGCTGTAGTATGCAAGAAGTAAACCTAACCAATAGCTGACTACAGTTACAGTGTGAAGACACCATAATGGAGCCATAGGGTAAGCTCGTATCACTAGAGAGCAGCACTTTTGATGTTTAAAACAAAATGTTACTATAAAATAATAAAAGCTCAATCAACCCTAATATGCTATGTCAAATGTACAACCATTATAATAGCCTTGTACAGGCATTAAATTTACAACAATGTCACTTAGAATCACATTCAGTACGTATGATTTGTTGATAATTTCAGTACAAGGCATTTCATATCAACACCAAGTTAATTAAAATAAATATTTTGTTTTTACCAGCAAAGTTGTGTACGAAAGTCATCAGTAAAACACAATGCAAGAGTTTCACAAAACAAACTTACTGTTACAAGTCATCTTTACATTTGCAATATGACTTATGAACAAATCATAGCAAATCCGGTTCTATTGACATTTTAAGTCTAATGTCTTGTGCTATACTTTTTTTACAACTGATCTTGCACATTAGTGCTGACTGAGCTTTCATTTTACAGTAGCATTTTAATTTTAAATGTCATCAGAAGTGCTGCACTCTAGCAATATGAACTTAGTTATTGCACCTTTAGCAGTGCCCTGACACTAACTGCAGTCAGCTACTGATTAGGTCTACAGCCTACTTCTTGTATACAACAGCACAAGTTTTGCTTGACACTTACAGACATTATTCAATGTGCCTGACAATGCATATAATCTTAGATGGTATGTACTTATAATGTAATTGGATAAATAAAAAGTCTACTCACCAAGCTGCAGCAGCACATACACATAAAAGGTTATACTTATGCAAGCTTTAGGAGTCAGTGGCTCCTCCTCCTGACACAAGGGGTGAAGGGAAAAGGACTGGAGAAGTTCAGGAGAAGGCGTAGATTTCAGAAAAATCACACAGAACTGCAGGTCAGGGGAGACTTAACGGACGGAATGAGAAGGAAAGACTGAGTGTTGGGGACTGCACCAGACGAGATTTGGAAGCGTGATAGCTTGAGAGTGGAAGACGGAGATTAATGCAAAAACATTGTGCATGAGTTAATAAGAGTGAAAAGCTAAGTGCATTGAATACAACGGAGGTGGGAGGGTGGTGGCAAAAAATAGACAGGTCGAAAAGTGAAAGATGTAGAAAACTAAAATGGAGTAAAGAAAGGAGTAGTTATTGTGAAGAAACGCTGAGACAGAAGAAATTAATGCCAGGTGGGTGGCAAGAACCAAGGACATGTTGTAATGCTAGTTCCCACTTGCAGAGGTCTGAAAAACTGGTGCCTGGGGGAAGAATCTAGATGGCACTTGTGGTGAAACAAGACCGAGGTCACAACTGCCATATTGTAGAGCAAGCAGATAGTCATGGCGATGTAAAAGACCAGTGTTCACATAAAAGATGGTATAGGACACTTGTGATTTCACAGGCTCCTCTTCCTTTGATAGAATACATTTTGCGAACTACAAGGGTGGTATAGGTGGTAGTAGAATGGTGCTTAGGCAAGTCTTGCACTGGGGACAATGGCATGGGTAGGAGCCATGTGTGCAGAAGGAGCATAGGGTCTGATACAGACATTGTGAAGATTGGGAGGGCGACAGATAACTATACTATGTGTGGTGGACAAAATCTCAGACAGAATGGATCGAATTTCTGGGCTTGATTTCAGAAAGTCATTGCTTTGTTGAAGTAGCTGATTAATACATTCAAGACCAGTATAATACTGAGTGAGAATTGGTGTGCTCCAACTTGACGGATCAGCAGTACTAGGATTGGATGTGATGGCAGGGAAAATCTGCTTTGTAACTAGACTGGTGGAGTAATTCATCTGGTGAAGACTGAGGTGAAAATGGTAGTGTATCGCTGTAAAGAATCTACAGCCAAACAAATATGTTTGCTTTGAACGCCAAGGTAGTATGGGAGGGAATGTCTGACATGGAAACAACAGCACCCTTTCCATGTCGAACATTCCCTCTCATACAGCATTGGCATTCGAGGCAAAGGTACTGTTGTTTGTTTGTAGGTGTAATGCAGACAGATGTGTGTAGCTGGCCTTCAGTACTACATACATAATAGATCTGATATTCAACTTGATAATTAACAATTGCAATACATTTATTATCTTTGACATTTCATGTTCTTAGATTTCCATCCTATGGAACTCCTATCCCCACCTCAGCAGGTAGCGTTTTCTGACTACTATGCACTTCCATACAGTCACTGGATTGTTAGCTTGGTACCAGCATCTACAATTTAAAACTCCTTACCACTTATTGATTACTCTTAGCCACAAACACCTTTTCTCTGAATATGTATTTAGGGACGTGTTACCTCCCATTCAAGGAACGGGACGTATCACTACACTTTTGCGCTTATCTCTCTAACCTGTGGCTCCTACCCCTGTGACTGTCCTCGTTGCAAGACTCGCCATATGCAACCTCCTACCACCACCTTACCACTTCTGTAACTGGCAAAACAAAGTTTTGCAGCACCTTGGTTCCAAGAGTACCGGAACCTGTACAGAAAGTTTGAATAGATATAAACATAAACATCATTTCTGCCATTTTTATTGCTCAATGGAAACCACACATTGCATGTTGTACCACCATACAACATGAGCCGTGTACCTCCTTCCTGAAGGAATGACTGGAACTGATTGGCTGTCGGACTCCCTCCGTCTAATAGGAGCTGCTCATGCATGTTTGTTTACATCTTTGGGTGGGTTTAGTGACATCTCTGAACAGTCAAAGGGCCTGTGTCTGTGATACAATATCCACAGTCAACATCTATCTTCAGGATTTCTGGGAACCAGGGTGACGCAAAACTTATTTTGACGTGTGCACTACCAATAACACATACTATACCACCTGTGAAATGACAAATCATATACCAGCTGTCACATAAACATTGTTCAGCCTTTTACATCGCCATGACTACCTCCAAGTTATCAATTACTGATGTATTCCAGCAACACACAATATCCTGTTGCAGAGAATGCTCTAGAATGTGACAGTTGTGACCTTGGTGCCTGTTTCACCACACACATCATCTGGATTCTTCCCCCAGACACGAGTTTCTCAGAACTCTGCAGGTGGGAACTAGCACTACATGTCCGTGGTTCTTGCCATCCACCTGGCCTCGGTTCACATTAATTTCTTCTTTCTCGGCATGTCTTCAAAATAACTACTCCTTCCTTCACACCGTTTTAATTTGCTACATCTTTCATTTTCCGACATGTCTATGTTTCACCACCACCCTCGCACCTCTGTTATATACAATGCACTTAGCTTTTTTCACTCTTATTAACTCATGTACAATGTTTTTGCAGTAATATCTGCCTTGCATATTACAGTGCCTTGCACCTTAAAGCTCTCACGTTTTCAAATCTCGTCCGATGTAGTCCCCAACAATCAGTCCTTCTTTCTGATCCCGTCCGTTAAGTCTAACTGACCTGCGGTTTGGGGTGACTTTTTCAGAATCTACCCCTTTTTCCTAAACCTCTCCAGTCCTTTTCCTTCATACCTCTTCCTTCCCCTTCAACCCTCCTGCCAGGAGGAGTCAGTGGCTCCAAAAGCTTGCATAAGTATAACCTTCTTTTATGTATGTGTTCTCCTGCTGCCCTTTGGTGAGTAATTTTTTTTTTATCTATCCAGTAACATTATATTGTGAAAAATTGGTTATTTTCAATGGTGTGTAGTTGCATTCTTCAAAACTGAGTACAATTTATTAATTTCATTAGAGGTTTATATAACCTCATTTCTAGGTAAATCTGTATTGTACAGCACCATTATTTGCATTTCTCATTATTATTTGTTGCCAGGTCATCTGATGATGGGCTTGGCCTGAGGCAAGTCAAAAGCACAATAAAGGATTCTATACCATCAGGATCTGTATTACTTACACGACTTGCCAACGTTTTTAAAACCATGTTCATATTTACTCTAATTACGGTTGCACACTTCTACCAGGATTTCAGGTCCATTTTACAAGTCAAAGTGACATTTCAGGGTACCAATAGACAGAAACTATCACAAATATTAAAATGTATAACTGCGTATGATTTATCATTCATTGTTGAAAATTCTCAATCTACACATTTTGATGTAAGATGGCAAAATAGGTATAACACATTCTTCATATTACTTTAGGAGGAAAACCTCATTAAATAGACATTTCAAATGATACAATACAAATAGGATTGTTATCTCTGTGATTTTTGAAGTTGTTTCAGTACAACAAAATTCTTATTTTCTAAATGGCTTACCTTCGCAACAGGAAGTGCTGATATTTATTACTGACTGTTTTAATACCAAGATTTCAAATAACTGATATCAGTCATTCAAAACCGAATTCTTGCCTTTTTTCCTTTATTTTAGATTCTGCTGTTGAATAATATTTCATTCTCACAAGGATGCGCTTTGCTTTCTCCATGTCTCCTTCAGCAAATGAACTTGATAAATCTCTGTAAACAAAATTTCTCAGTTGAAATACTGAGAACCTAATTATGATGTTTATTTACATTGAAAGTTTAAAATGAAAGGTGAGCAAATTCATTACACAGAAGGCACACACTTAACTGCCAAAAAACTGAATCTTTGCCAAATAATCCATAAGTTGTTTCATTGGTGCCAGTTAAAGGATAAAAAAAGAGAAAAAAATTATTACAGTAATATACACAGTAGGGCACGGAAACTTTCAACTTCTACTTGACTATGCCGCAATTCACAAATGACGCCTAGCAGTCAGTTCATCAATCTACCTTCAGATTATTTCTCTACCGTTTCAATCCCAAATAGCGTGTGAGACAAAGGAATGCTTAAATATTTCTGTGCATGCACTGATTTCTTTTATTTTATTATGATCATTTCTCCTTATGTAAATGGGTACCACCAAAATATTTGGCACCCAGAGGAGAAAGATGGTGATTGAAATTGCCGAAAAGAAAAACGACTGTTTTACTGATTCTGTGACTTTCTCTCTCGTTTCGCGATACAAACGAGCTGCACTTCTCTAAACTTTTTTGATGCCCTTCATTGGTTCTATCTAGTTGGGATCCCATACTGTACAGTTATACTCCGGAATAGGATGGACAGGCATGATGCATGCAATCTCTTTAGTAGAACTGCTGCATCTTTTAAGACAACTGCCAATAAACCTGTTTTTGGTTTGCCTTTCCCCAACATTTTCTATGTGACCATTCCAATTTAAGCTGTTCACAATTGCAGTTCCTACGTATTTACACCTTTTAATTTGGGGGTTGATCATATAACAGCTTGCTTTTAGAGCTCTTGAGATTGGTTCTGATCTTCTGATGGCTTTACTAGACCAGGGTTTCCCATACTGTGTTCCATGGAATACTGAGGGTTTGTGAAAAGTGAGTCCTCAAAGAAAAACTGTTAACAACATGGCTTTTTAAAATTTTATTATTGCTTTGTTATTAGTTAAAGATTTAAAATTGAGGTAATCACAGAATAAAACATGTCCATTTTTTAAAAATTTATTAGCCTTTAAAATAAACCAGGTGTTCCATCAAATACATCAAAGTACCAGCACTCTCAAACAGTTCCATCAGAGGAAAATTTCGGTATCTCTTGTACTAGACAGTCAATGACAGCATCCTCTGCAAACAATCGAAAGGGGATACTCAGATTTGTCCTAAATTGTTTATATACAGGGTGATTATAATTCAAGTTAAACTTTCAAAATGCTGTAGAAATAACACCACTGGTCAGAATAACGTCAAACTGCAACGGAATATTATCGGAGAGGGGGGAAAATGTATGGCAGAAGAAAAAAAATAAATAAATAAAAAATAAAAAAAGAATAGTGCGAAAACTGATCAATAGATGCCAAACGTAAATGAAAACACCTGTCATGCACATGACTCATTGAAGTTGGCATAAACAAGCCAGGTACACAGCTTTTCCTCCTTCACGTCTGCGACGTTCATCATGACTGTCTCAATGCAGGATCGCACTCTGCTTGTAAAACTGTATTACAAGAATTATGACTGTGCACATGTCGTTCTGCAGATGTTCTGGACACTGAAGGGTTTGAAAAAAGGCATTGGTCTGATGACTACCGTGGGTCTGGGGAAAATGATTCGGAAATTCGAAAAGATGGGTTCTCTTGGTATGCAACCTGGTACAGGGAGGAAACAAATTGACATCAGTGGAAGCAGTGGCCACAGCAAAGCAGGAGGAGACGAGTGGTTGTATGCAAACATGTAGTGCATGGAGAATTGCCTGAACATTGGACACACCCATGAGTATAGTGCGTAAAATCCTACGAAACATCCTTCTTTGCTATCCGTTCGAAATTACCCATGTGCACGAGATGCTTTCTGTTTACCTGCCAGCAAGCAAGATCGTTGCTTTAGAATTTCTTGCTCAGATGGAACTGGACAATGATTGGCCGTGGGAGATTTTGTGGACAGATGAAGCCCACTTCCATCTGACAGGATATGTCAGTACACAGGATTGTCGAATATGGGCAACGGAAAATCCACACATAAATCACCCAGTACCACTTATCCTGAAAAAGGCCACTGTGTGGTGCGGGTTTACAGCATCATTTATCATAGGGCCATATTCTTATTGAAGTGACGACAGGTGCTTCCGGCGCTGTTACCTGTACCATCACTGATAAGCGCTACAAGTGTCTTGTGCAACCAGGTCATTCCAGCTCTCCAACAGCGTGGATGGGATCATTTTTATCCAAGAGGGCACACCTCTGCACATTGCAAATCCAGTTAAGCAGCTGCTGAAGCGACATTTCGGAAATGCTAGAATCAGCAGCAGCCATTTCCCAGCAGTCTGGCTGTCCCGATCACCTGATCTTAATCTGTGTGACTTCTGGTTGTGGGGCTCTCTGAAAGATGATGTGTTCAGTATTCCGATTGCAAACTTAGCTGCATTGAAGGTACGCATTGCGCAACATTCTCAACGTGACCCCAGAAAAACTTCGATCAGTTGTGGAACATGCTGATTCTCAATTACAACTTGTTGCAAGTCACACAGAAATTAATAATCCAATTTGATTCTGATTGATGCTTTTTATGCAGTTTGTTGGCCTCAGGACAATTAAAAACTGACTTTTCCCATCCAACGTGATATGACCTTGCCGTGGTGGATGGGCTTACGTAACTAACAGTATCACACCTGTACACCCATGCACACTGAATAGTACAGTTTGTTTAACATCAAACGTACACCTTAGGCATTGTGCGATTCATTTGCCTTTCGTAGTCGACCACTATTAAATTATGATGCTTACTGCGCCATTGATTGCTACATTTTGTAACTATTTATTTTTCTTCTGGCACATGTTTTCCCCCTTATTTCTACAGTGGTTTGAAAGTTTAATAATCATTCTGTAGATTAAGAATAATCCCTGGGAAACACCAGATATCATCACTTCTGCTTTACTTGAAGACGTTGCATAAATTACTATATACGATATGATCTTTCCAAAAGGAAATCGCTAATCGAGTCACAAAACTGAGATGGTATTCCATAGGCACGGAATTTGATTTGAAGTCTCTTGTGAGGAACATTGTCAAAAGAGTTCTGGAAATCTATATTCAATTTGAGATCCCCTGTTGATAGCACAAATTACTTCGTGTGAATAAAAAGCTATTTGTGTTTCACAAGAGCAATATTCTCTGAATTCGTGATGATTGATTGTAAGTAGATTGTTTTCTTAGAGGTAATTCATGATGTCCGCACACAGTAAATATTCCAAAATTCTACTGCAAATCAAAGTCAGTGATATGGGTCCAGAATTCAGTGGAAGATTCATTTCCTTTCTTGGGTGTTGGTGTGACCAGTGCAACTTTTCAGGCATGGATCTTTCATAAAGCGAGCAGTTGTGTATGACTGCTAAGCATGAAGCTGTTATATCAGCATGCTCTGAAAGGAACATAACTAGTACAAACTGAGGTGACCAAACTCATGGGATACCTCCTAATATCTTGTCAGACCACCTTTTGCCAAGCATAGTGCGTCAACTCAATGTGGCATGGACTCCAAGTCTCAAGAAGTCCCCTGCAGAAATGCTACGCCATGCTACTTCTATAGCAGTACATAATTGCAAAAGTGTTGCTGGTGCACGAGATTGTGCACAAACTGACCTCTCAATTGTGTCCTGTAAGTGTTCAATGTCAGGGGATCTGGGTGATTAAATCATTTGCTCGAATTATCCAGCATGTTCTTCAAACCAATGGCAAGCAATTGGGACCCAGTGACATTGTTGTTTTGGAATATGAAGTACACAAATGAAAATGGTCTTCAAGTAGCCAACCATAACAATTCCCAGTCAACAATTAAGACTTCAAACGTGGAATAGTAGTTGGAGCTAGATGCAAGGGACATTCAATTTCAGAAATTGTTACGAAATTCAGTATTGTGAGATCCACAGTTGTCAAGATATGCCAAGAACATCAAATCAGGCATTACATCTCACTACAGGCAATGCAGTGGCCAACAGCCTTCACTTAACAACTGAGACCAGTGGCATTTGCGTATAATTGTCTGTGCTAACATACAAGCAACATTGTGTGAGATAAGCACAGAAACAAACATAGGATGTACAACGAACATATGGTGTTGTTCAGTTACACCAGAGGACCCAGTCCATTCAATGTAAACAACAACCCACACCATTATGAGACCACTTCCAGTCTGCACAGTGCCTTGTTGACAACTTGGGTGCAAGGCTTCATGGGGCCTACACCACATTCAAACCATACCAACAGCTCTTACCAACTGAAATCAGGGCTCATCTGACCAGACCACAGTTTTCCAGTGTCCAACCAATATGGTCATGGTTGGTTGGTTGGTTGGTTGGTTGGTTGGTTGGTGGTTGGTTTGGGGAAGGAGACCAGACAGCGTGGTCATCGGTCTCATCGGATTAGGGAAGGATTGGGAAGGACGTCGGCCGTGCCCTTTCAGAGGAACCATCCTGGCATTTGCCTGGAGTGATTTAGGGAAATCACGGGAAACCTAAATCAGGATGGCCGGACGCGGGATTGAACCGTCGTCCTCCCGAATGCGAATCCACAATATGGTCATGAGCCCAGGAGATGTGGTGCAGGCATTGTCGTGCTATTAGAAAACGCCAAATTTCACTGCAGTGTCCAAACACACATGTTCATTGTACATCCTATGTGGCAGGCAGCAAAATGTGTTTGGGTACTAGAGGAATGTAGCACAAAGCAAGTAGCCTAGAAACAGAAAGTTCAAAGTGCAAGTTTGCACCTTAACGCAATTGGCAGGTCGAACCAGTCACTGATACAGGCAGATCATTGTTGGTTGTGTTGGAAGGTGATTGCTTGCAACTTGGGAAACTCAATGAATGAATGGTCACTGTGTATTTTTACTTTATTTATTTATTTACCGAGCGAGGTGGCGCAGTGGCTAGCAAACTGGACTTGCATTCGGGAGGACGACGGTTCAATCCCGTCTCCAGCCATCCTGATTTAGGTTTTCCGTGATTTCCCTAAATCGTTTCAGGCAAATGCCGGGATGGTTCCTTTGAAAGGGCACAGCTGATTTCCTTCCCAATCCTTCCCTAACCCGAGCTTGCACTCCGTCTCTAATGACCTCGTTGTCGACGGGACGTTAAACACTAACCACCACCACCACTTTATTTATTTACTTTTTTTATTACATACATTCTATAATATTTCTCTATTTGGTCTATGCTTCATCTTTTTTAATATATCTGAAGACATTAATAGCAAGAACATCCCAATACTTTTACAGTTAAAATATGTACCATTTTATGTTGTCATAATCACCATATTGGCTGAAAGCGGCACTTGTTAAAGCTGATGGGTTGGACTGTATTCTGTAATCCTACCCTGACAAAAAAATCGCTTGTTCTAGCCTTGAAAGATGTCTCACGTGGGAAATACTAGTTTTGAGTACGCAGTACATCTTCTAGTGGCAGGTATCTGAGAACATGAATACAATTCTAACTTCCTGTTGTATCTCTTTGATCTTAAGTACTTCTCACTTGGAAACCAGTTTACACAAAAAAGTATAAAAAAGAATGCACTAACTGATGTTGAGCTATAGACCAAGTAAAATTACTTGATAGTGAACATCTGTCACTTTCTGCTTCAGTGTTGCCAGGCCTGCTGCCGCTACCACTCAGGTGACACACAAACATGATGCGTCACTTCACAAATGCTGTTAACGTGTAATGCAGAGTAATGTTGGAAGTCACTGCTGCGAGGTGTGACGGAAATGAGAGCTGCTCTGTCAACAGCAGATTTGAAGTGACCAATGACTGAACTGCAGCAGACAACACATTTTGTAGCCCTAAATTTAAACCCATGTCCTAACTTAACCATGACCTCACAATTTTAAACGTATCCGAGAAAACAGCGATTAACAATCTGCAGCAGAACTAAATTCACAATCACTTTGTTCACAGCAGTTAAGGCTAACCTCTAAAAGCAAACACAAGACGGAAAATTTTAGTACTAAGTTTGTACAGCCCTCTTCCACAGCAAAATTTCAGTTTCAATGGTGAAAGCAAAATGTAATTTTTCTGTGAAACTACTATCACACTGGCTACATGGTATGCCGCATTACCATCTGATGAGCAGTCCTGTTTGGCACTTGGTTGCGGATATAGGCGACATGAGCAGATTCCAAATGGGGGGAAAAATGATAGAAACAAAAAAATGAGCAAATAAAGTCAATACAGTGATGAAAATGACACGACAAACCATTAGAACTAAAAAATTACATTTAAATCAATTAACTGAATATAAATGATGATCAAAGTTCTTTGATTAGATTCCAACATTCAACCTTATACACAACAGTGCCATCACACTGCTGATCTCTATAGTTATAATAACTGTTCATGTGACGCAGAATCACGCCTTGTGCAGAGGGATCCAGTAGTGATTGGTTAATACACCTACATCTACATGATTACTCTGCAATTCACATTTAAGTGCTTGGCAGAGGGTTCATCGAACCACTATCATACTATCTCTCTACCATTCCACTCCCGAACAGCCCGCGGGAAAAACAAACACCTAAACCTTTCTGTTTGAGCTCCGATTTCTCTTATTTTATTTTGATGATCATTCCTACCTATGTAGGTTGGGCTCAACAAAATATTTTCGCATTCGGAAGAGAAAGTTGGTGACTGAAATTTCGTAAATAGATCTCACAGCGACAAAAAACGTCTTTGCTTTAATGACTTCCATCCCAACTCGCGTATCATATCTGCCACATTCTCTCCCCTATTACGTGATAATACAAAACGAGCCCTTATTTTCACCCTTTCGATGTCTTCCGTCAATCCCACCTGTTAAGGATCCCACACCGCGCAGCAATATTCTAACAGAGGACGAACGAGTGTAGTGTAAGCTGTCTCTTTAGTGGACTTGTTGCATCTTCTAAGTGTCCTGCCAATGAAACGCAACCTTTGGCTCGCCTTCCCCACACTATTATCTATGTGGTCTTTCTAACTGAAGTTGTTCGTAATTTTAACACCCGGGTACTTAGTTGAATTGACAGCCTTGAGAATTGTACTATTTATCGAGTAATCGAATTCCAATGGATTTCTTTTGGAACTCATGTGGATCACTTCACACTTTTCGTTATTTAGCGTCAACTGCCACCTGCCACACCATACAGCAATCTTTTCTAAATCGCTTTGCAACTGATACTGGTCTTCGGATGACCTTACTAGATGGTAAATTACAGCATCATCTGCGAACAACCTAAGAGAACTGCTCAGATTGTCACCCAGGTCATTTATATAGATCAGGAACAGCAGAGGTCGCAGGACGCTTCCCTGGGGAACACCTGATATCACCTTAGTTTTACGCAATGATTTGCCGTCTATTACTATGAACTGTGACCTTCCTGACAGGAAATCACGAATCCAGTCGCACAACTGAGACGATACCCCATAGGCCCGCAGCTTGATTAGAAGTTGCTTGTGAGGAACGGTGTCAAAAGCTTTCCGGAAATCCAGACATACGGAATCAACCTGAGATCCCCTGTCGATAGTGGCCATTACTTCGTGCAAATAAAGAGCTAGCTGCGTTGCACAAGAACGATGTTTTCTGAAACCATGCTGATTACGTATCAATAGATCGTTCCCTTCGAGGTGTTTCATAATGTTTGAATACAGTATATGCTCCAAAACCCTACTGCAAACCGACGTCAATGATATAGGTCTGTAGTTCGATGGATTACTCCTACTACTCTTCTTAAACACTGGTGCGACCTGCGCAATTTTCCAATCTGTAGGTACAGATCTATTGGTGAGTGAGCGGTTGAATATGATTGCCAAGTAGGGAGCTATTGCATCAGCGTAATCTGAAAGAAACCTAATCGGTATACAATCTGGACCTGAAGACTTGCCCGTATCAAGCGGTTTGAGTTGCTTTGCAACCCCTAAGGTATCTACTTCTAAGAAACTCATACTAGCAGCTGTTCATATTTCAAATTCTGAAATATTCCATTCGTCTTCCCTGGTGAAGGAATTTCGGAAAACTGCGTTCAATAACTCCGCTTTAGTGGCACAGTCATCGGTAACAGTACCGCTGGCACTGTGCAGCGAAGGTATTGACTGCGTCTTGCCGCTTGTGTACTTTACATATGACCAGAATTTCTTCGGATTTTCTACCAAATTTCGAGACAATGTTTCGTTGTGGAACCTATTAAAGGCATCTCGCATTAAAGTCTGTGCCAAATTTCGCGTGTCTGTAAATTTAGCCAATCTTCAGGATTTCGCGTTCTTCTGAACTTCGCATGCTTTTTCCGTTGCCTCTGCAACAGCGTTCGGACCTGTTTTGTGTACCATGGGGGATCAGTTCCATTTCTTACCAATTTATGAAGTATGAATCTCTCAATTGCTGTTGCTACTGTATCTTTGAATCTGAGCCACATCTCGTCTACATTTGCATAGTCAGTTCAGAAGGATTGGAGATTGCCTCTTAGGAAGGCTTCTAGTGACACTTTATCTGCTTTTTAAATAAAATTATTTTGTGTTTGTTTCTGGTGGATTTGGAAGAAACGGTATTGAGCCTAGCTACAACGACCTTGTGATCACTAATCCCTTTATCAGTCATGATGCTCTCTATTAGCTCTGGATTGTTTGTGGCTAAGAGGTCAAGTGTGTTTTCGCAACCATTTACAATTTGCGTGGGTTCGTGGACTAACTGCTCGAAACTGCGTAAGAAATGTATATTTGCTTAGCATTTCTTGCACTGTGTGTGTGTGTGTGTGTGTGTGTGTGTGTGTGTGTGTGTGTGGGCGCGCGTGTGTATTTTGGTACCTCAATGGAGGAAATGGTTGGTATCTCTTATATAGGGGGGTAGGTTGCAGGTAATAGGCTGAAGTAGTTGGTCTATAAGAGCAGAGATTCTCTCAGTGGGGGCACAGTAACCCGCCTCAATGGAGTGTCCTGGGTGTTTTTGGTTATGGATTCTACAAAGCATGCAGAAGGTAGGAATGCGGGGAGTGGTTGGGATGAGGAGAGAGATGGACTCCAGAGAGAGTTTCTGGAATGGGCCTAAGGATTTGAGGAGAGAGTGGAGATCCTGCTGTATTTCTGGAATGGGATCACTGTGGCAGAGTTCGTCAGCAGATGACTTTGACAGCTGGCAGAGTCCTTCTGCCAGGTAATCCTTGCAGTTCAAAACAACAGTGGTGGAGTCTTCTCAGTAGGTAGGATTATAAAGTTGGGATCACTTTTTACATGATGGATTGTGGTTCTTTCTGTGGATGTAAGGTTAGTTTGTATGTTGGGGGGACTTGAGGAATGATGGGGACTCAAGGTTCAAGGTTAAGAAATTCTGGAAAGTTAACAGAGGGTGCTTTGGGGGAAGTGAGGGTGGATCACAGTTGGATGGAGGAGTGAATTGAGTCAGGGAGGGTTCAACATTGGTCTTTCGTTGAGTCTGATTGATAAGGCTGGTGGCGAAAAAGTACTTCCACTGTAGGGACTGGGAGAAGGAGAGAAGGTATTTAACGAGTCCTGCATGATTGAATTTGGGAGTGTGGCAAAAGGTGAGGCCTTCATGGACTGACACTTCTGCATGGCTAAGGCTTTGTGCATTTGGGTGTGCGTGAGTATGTGCACTTTATTGGAAAAGAGCGAAAGCTCAAAAGCCTACATAGCTTGCAGCAAAGATGAAGATGCAATATCCCTGCAGCAGTCAAGCCTGTGGAGCCAGAGAGAAAAGATGAAGAATATTAATTTTCTTATGTGTGTAAAAAAAATCCTACTGGATGTTTCATCAATTTTGTACTGTCAGTCTTTTTCCCATCCTTGAGAGAGAGAGAGAGAGAGAGAGAGAGAGAGAGAGAGAGAGAGAGGGGACGTTGATTTCCATTTAGTTCACTAACAATGTGAACTACATTAATTCTTATAGTACGAAGTCAGTTTCATTTACTGGTCACTTATTTCAACTTATTTATCTGCGTTGCAGGTATCTGTAATGCTTCGGAGATGCAAGAAATTTAAGCAGAGCAAGCTGGATGCTGTAACACTGTCTTCAAAGATGAAGAGGTGGTAAATAAGTTCAAGGCTCTAAGAACTATCGTCTAATAATCCAATATTATGTGTTACAGATTTTTCGTGTATATGAAAAATCATAAGCTTGGCTGTCTGGAGTGTGCATCACTGTGCGTAAATTAGCGGAGATACAAACTCTTGGGTGAACTCATATTGTTGCGCCTCTCATGTGGTACAAGAAAACTTCCATCGCAATTATTATTGTTAAAATTATAATTATTCAGCAGACATGGTAATTTTCTGCAAAATAGCATTAACATACTCTTTTCTGACATCTGGCCTCTTACGTACTCATAGTAGGATTCACGTTTGTTTCTTTCCAGGCTGTCATGGAGAAGCTTGCATAAATTCCTATAATACTTCATCCTGTTTGTATACAGATCAGCGTTTCTCCTCAAACTTATTTAAAAACTCTTCTTAAGTCCCGCAACTGTCCATAGTGTGGACTACCCAGCTACTAGATTAGATTAGATTAGATTAGATTAGTGCTTGTTCCATTGATCATGAATACAACACTTCGTAATGATGTGGAACGTGTCAGGTTAATAAAAGCTGTCTATATTAGATATTACATTACACAAAATATTACATGACAATTTTTTTTTCTGAGTGGTTGGGGAAATTACCCACTTACTATATCCAAAAATTGATATAATGAGTAGGAGGAGTTGCCATTCAGGATTCAACCAAACAGCCCTCGTCAAAGATTTACTGTCCTACACTCGTACTCTCTGCTGGAAGTATCACTTTGCCACGAAGAAAAATGATCCTAATCCTACCCCTAATGATCCAACTCCCCAAGACACTATCCAAATTGAACACTGCCTGGAACAGTTCCGTCCTCCGTCACAGCGGGACCCACCTCCTCTTCCTCAAATTCACCCTCTCCAAACCTTCCAGGAATTTCTGACTTCCAGCCTTGCCTCTCAGTCCTTCTTAAAAAACCTTAATCCTAGTCCCAACATCACCACTGCTGAAGCCCAGGCTATCCGTGATCTGAAGGCTGACCGGTCCATCATCATTCTTCCGGCGGACAAGGGTTCCACGGCCGTGGTACTTGATCGTCGGGAGTATGTGGCTGAGGGACTGCGTCAGCTTTCAGACAACACCACATACAAAGTTTGCCAAGGTAATCCCATTCCTGATGTCCAGGCGGAGCTTCAAGGAATCCTCAGAACCTTATGCCCCCTACAAAACCTTTCACCTGACTCCATCAACCTCCTGACCCCACCGACACCCCGCATCCCTACTTTCTACCTTCTTCCTAAAATTCACAAACCCAATCATCCCGGCCACCCCATTGTAGCTGGTTACCAAGCCCCCACAGAACGTATCTCTGCCTACGTAGATCAACACCTTCAACCCATTACGTGCAGTCTCCCATCCTTCATCAAAGACACCAACCACTTTCTCGAACGCCTGGAATCCTTACCCAATCCGTTACCCCCAGAAACCATCCTTGTAACCATTGATGCCACTTCCTTATACACAAATATCCCGCACGTCCAGGGCCTCGCTGCGATGGAGCACTTCCTTTCACGCCGATCACCTGCCACCCTACCTAAAACCTCTTTCCTCATTACCTTAGCCAGCTTCATCCTGACCCACAACTTCTTCACTTTTGAAGGCCAGACATACCAACAATTAAAGGGAACAGCCATGGGTACCAGGATGGCCCCTTCGTACGCCAACCTATTCATGGGTTGCTTAGAGGAAGCCTTCTTGGTTACCCAGGCCTGCCAACCCAAAGTTTGGTACAGATTTATTGATGACATCTTCATGATCTGGACTCACAGTGAACAAGAACTCCAGAATTTCCTCTCCAACCTCAACTCCTTTGGTTCCATCAGATTCACCTGGTCGTACTCCAAATCCCATGCCACTTTCCTTGATGTTGACCTCCACCTGTCCAATGGCCAGCTTCACACGTCCGTCCACATCAAACCCACCAACAAGCAACAGTACCTCCATTACGACAGCTGCCACCCATTCCACATCAAACGGTCCCTTCCCTACAGCCTAGGTCTTCGTGGCAAACGAATCTGCTCCAGTCCGGAATCCCTGAAGCATTATACCAACAACCTGGCAACAGCTTTCGCATCCCGCAACTACCCTCCCGACCTGGTACAGAAGCAAATAACCAGAGCCACTTCCTCATCCTCTCAAACCCAGAACCTCCCACAGAAGAACCACAAAAGTGCCCCACTTGTGACAGGATACTTTCCGGGACTCTGAATGTGGCTCTCCAGCAGGGATACGACTTCCTCAAATCCTGCCCTGAAATGAGATCCATCCTTCATGAAATCCTCCCCACTCCACCAAGAGTGTCTTTCTGCCGTCCACCTAACCTTCGTAACCTCTTAGTTCATCCCTATGAAATCCCCAAACCACCTTCCCTACCCTCTGGCTCCTACCCTTGTAACCGCCCCCGGTGTAAAACCTGTCCCATGCACCCTCCCACCACCACCTACTCCAGTCCTGTAACCCGGAAGGTGTACACGATCAAAGGCAGAGCCACGTGTGAAAGCACCCACGTGATCTACCAACTGACCTGCCTACACTGTGACACATTCTATGTGGGAATGACCAGTAACAAACTGTCCATTCGCATGAATGGACACAGGCAGACAGTGTTTGTTGGTAATGAGGATCACCCTGTGGCTAAACATGCCTTGGTGCACGGCCAGCACATCTTGGCACAGTGTTACACCGTCCGGGTTATCTGGATACTTCCCACTAACACCAACCTATCCGAACTCCAGAGATGGGAACTTGCTCTTCAATATATCCTCTCTTCCCGTTATCCACCAGGCCTCAACCTCCGCTAATTTCAAGTTGCCGCCACTCATACCTCACCTGTCATTCAACAACATCTTTGCCTCTGCACTTCTGCCTCGACTGACATCTCTGCCCAAACTCTTTGTCTTTAAATATGTCTGCTTGTGTCTGTAGATGTGTGGATGGATATGTGTGTGTGTGCGCGCGAGTGTATACCCGTCCTTTTTTCCCCCTAAGGTAAGTCTTTCCGCTCCCGGGATTGGAATGACTCCTTACCCTCTCCCTTAAAACCCACTTCCTTTCGTCTTTCCCTCTCCTTCCCTCTTTCCTGATGAGGCAACAGTTTGTTGCGAAAGCTTGAATTTTTTGTGTATGTTTAAGGTTGTTTGTGTGTCTGTCGACCTGCCAGCACTTATATATATATATAAAAAAACAAAGATGACGTAACTTACCAAACAAAAGCGTTGGTATGTTGATAGACACACAAACACACACACAAAATTCAAGCTTTTGCAACCCACATGGAATGTTTCCCTCTATAGTGAAGATCTCTAGCTCTTTAAATAAGTGTCTGCAGGATGATCTTGGATGAGGTCCAGCAATTATTCTGAAATAATAGGCGTGGTAAGCTACTTTACTGAGATGTATATAGCCAAAATTTGCAATGACCCAAATAGCATAAGTAGCTGAACTCAAACGTTTCAGCAGATCCTCAGTGGTTCCTCCCCCCCCCCCCCCCCAGTTTAACCCCTCATCAATGCATACATCTAGAAATTTTGAATATTCTGCCTTAGCTACCAATTTCTGATCGAAGTCTATATTTATTAATGGTGTCATCCCGTTTACTGTGTTTTGTCAAAGTTTAATGAGAGCCCATTTGCAGAGAACCACTTAATGATTTTCTGAAAAACTTTGTTTACAATTTCACCAGTTAATTCTTGTCTTTTGGGTGTGATAGCTATACTTGTATCATCGGCAAAAAGTACCAGCTTTGCATCTTCGTGAATATACAATGGCAAGTCATTAATATATATTAGGAACAGAACTAATTTTTTCACATAATTCTAATATGATCCTCTTCAGGTAATGCTGAAGAGATTATTTCCCTGCATGCATCCACAAAAATAACAGGATGACCTCTGCCTTTTGGATGGAACTTTTTGATTTTGAAATTTGCACAACTGGGTTAAGCTCCTCTTGCTCTAAATGCAGCTGCCAAATTTTTCACAGTCTCATGGTTTTTCATTTGTTCTTTGGTTTTATTAGTTTCTGATAGCAAACTCACTAGTTCTTTATTTTTAAATTCCACGAGTTTGTGATTCAAGCTAACTACTAACGTCTGAGTTTTACCCTACACATCAGTGTTAATAGCACATATGGTTTCTTGGAATTTGGTCTCTGTCTTGTTTTGAACTTTCACGATCTGTCCTTTAAAAGTTTTTACAGACAGATCTAGTTCGCTATGAGTTGTTCCTTGCTGGTGATTGACTATTTTTATTTCCTAGTCTACCTTCGTCTTTAAATCCTCACGAATAGCGTTAAGGTCTTCAGCTATTTCATTGCTAACTGCATCATACAATTCTCCTCTTTGCCTTTTGATTTAATCACTTACAGACTTCTTTAAAGCCTTCATTTTACTGTCCAATTTACCATCTAGCTCTCTTCTTTTCTTATTGTATGTTTGTTTGGTCAGAGTTTTTATGTGTTCACCAATTTTGGAGCCAACGAAGTTATTTTTTATTATCCAATGTCTGACTTGACAAAGATATTTCATTTTTCAAACCATTATTCATCATTAATATCATTTGTTTCAATTCATTCAGAATGCCCAGTTGCACATCACCCATCTGATTCACTACTGGATTTATTATTTCTGTTCTCATTTCAATCTCATGGGTATGAGAACATCTGTTCCATATTTCCCTGGTATGAATCGTTGGTCTCCTGTTTTATTGTCATATTACTTAGATCTGCCATGTTTGCTGAGCTACCCATTCCATTGTCATTAGTCAGCTTGTTGTCAAACAATTTCGAGCTCGGCTCATGCTTTTGTTGCTGCCATTCTGACAGCATTGTCAATTTCAGCATTTCTGCTTTCTCTGCCTTGTCCAAAAACTCGCCTTATCTCTCCAGTCACCTAACACCTTCTGAAGTCCTATCATCTGGCCTCCTGACTCAGTACTAGCCAGGACTGGAGCAACTGAACCGCATTCTCGCCAGGGTTTCAACTATCTGAAATGGGGAATGTCCTACCCACTATTATTATTCCTCCTCCCCCCCCCCCCCCAATAGTGGTATTTCGCTAACCACCAAACCTACACAATATCCTCGTCCATTCCTACACAACTCCTGCTCCCAACTCCTTGCCTCATATCCCTGTAATACACCAAGAGGAAAGCACTGTCCTATACATCTTCCCAACCACCACCACCACCACCTACTCCAGCCCAGTCACAAGATCACCTATCCCATCAAAGGCAGGGCTACCTGTGAAACCAGTGATGTGATGTATGAGCTAAGCCGCAACCAGTGTGCTGCATTGTACACAGCCATGACAACCAACAAGCTGTCTGTCCGTATGAATGTCCACCGACAAACTGTGGCAAAGAAACAACTGAACCACCCCATTGCTGAGCATACCGTACAACTTAACAGTCTTTAATTTCGAAGATTGCTTCACAGCATGTGCCATATGGATACTTCCCACCAACACCTGCTTTTTCTGAATTGTGCAATTGGGAACTCTGCCTGCAGTATATCTTGCGTTCATGTAACCCTTTGTTAGCCATTGTCCCATGCATCTAGCCCCTCCCCTGTTCACACTCCAGCACTACACAGCCCTCTATATTCTTTTTTTCCTTTTCCACTACACCCCCCCCCCCCTGTCCCTCTAACCTCCTAACAGCACCTAGCTGCCCTACTCTCTCTTAGCCTCGTCTCAGCACACTCGCCATCAACACTTTACCATCTCCCAACCCCACCCTGGTATCCCTCCCCCACACCACAACAGCCTCCTCCTTACCCTCACCTAGTTTCCTCTCCCATCATGCACTGCTGCTACTCACAGTGTGGCTTCAGCTCCCAGAGACTGTAGCCATGTATGTGTCTGTTGTCTATTTTTGACAAAAAGTCTTGTTGGCTGAAATTTTATTTTGTGACCATCCTTTTGTCGTGCCTATCTTGAAGTCAGCAGCTCCACTATATGGCGAGTAGCAACTATCCTTTTCATAATATTGAAGGAATTAGTGAAGTGTGGTGACAAGAAAACAAGACTTCCGGTCAGGTGAGCATCGGATTCCCAACATAGAATCAAATAGAGGCAATGCACAAATAGGCCTAAAAAAGAATAATAAAATAGGTCTGTACATAAATTACTATGAACAACATAGTGATTGTATTACCATAGCGAATACAGTCAACAAATTAACACCCACCACAGGAGTTCAAGTTTGGTGAGACATAAGAAATTATTCCGACTATTAACCCTCAAGCAGGTGTGCCATTCTTCATAACCCAAGTGGACGAGCAGCATGCTTTGTACACATGTAAGGAATAGCTGTCTTTATGTTATGAAGGTAAACATGGAAGAACAAAATTACAGTTTAATATTAGCTTAATTAAACAATAAAATGAACTAAAATGGTATACGCTAAATAACTGTGTAATAAAACAGTAATAAAATAAACCTTTCATTGTTTCACCATGTTCCTGCACACAAGTGTTGACCCAAGTAATGAACCACTGGAAGCATTAAACAGCACAGTTACATCAGATCCTTGCTGACCGCTTAATTAGTTATTAATTATCTTTTAGATAATTGCCTTGTTGTGGGTTTGTGTGTTTAGCTTGGAATCCGGGTCACTTTCCTGCACAGATCTTATATTTTTTTCATCTAGCTTGCTGTTTCTTTTATATTACTGCTGCTCACTTTGATGTATGACTACACAAGTTATTACTGTGTTAGATGAAGTGGTAATGAAGAAATAGGTATGGACTCATCATTGTATAACAACAATGAATTACACTCATGCTCATAAATTAAGGACAATGTTGATACATGGTGAAACAACACTCTGGTGGGCGATTTGCGGGTTTAAATCACCTCGGGTTATGACCATGCAGTACATTTGACAAGCGGTCGTCGCACGGTGGCACTGGCAGCAGTCCACGTATGAAGAGGTGTGTTGGTGCATGTCAGAGTATGCTGCAGCGAGTAAGTGTGCAGATCTTTTCAGATGTGCTAATGGTGACTGTGTGTTGAAAATGGCTCAAAGAACACATATTGATGACGTTATGAGGGGTAGAATACTAGGGCGACTGGAGACTGGTCAAACACATCAGGTCGTAGCAAGGGCCCACCGTGTGCCACAAAGTGTGATCTCAAGATTATGGCAACAATTCCAGCAGACAGGAAACATGTCCAGGCACTACAGTACGGGACGTTCACAGTGTACAACACCACAAGAAGACCGAAACCTCACCATCAGTGCCCGCAGACGACCACAGAGTACTGTAGGTAGCCTTGCTCGGGACCTTACCGCAGCCACTGGAACAGTTGTCTCCAGACACACAGTCTACAGACATAGTTTATTCACCCGGAGACCTGAAACGTGCATTCCACTGACCCCTGGTCACAGGAGAGCTCATAAAGCCTGGTGTCAAGAACACAGTACATGGTCACAGGAACAGTGGTCCCAGGTTATGTTCACGGACGACTCCAGG
This sequence comes from Schistocerca piceifrons, assembly GCF_021461385.2. Classification (NCBI taxonomy): domain Eukaryota; kingdom Metazoa; phylum Arthropoda; class Insecta; order Orthoptera; family Acrididae; genus Schistocerca; species Schistocerca piceifrons. The sequence continues at coordinate 62,970,337 of NC_060142.1, forward strand.
TATAGTCAGAACAGTGATTCTCGCTGGGTTTTCATCTGGCGTGAACCAGGAACCAGATACCAACCCCTTGAAAGGGACCTGTATGGAGATTGTGGATTGATGGTGGGGGGGGAGTCAAATGTATTAATATGTGTTGTGCGAATAAAGCATAAGTTTATTTTGTCCCTTAAATAGTTGTTACCTGTCCTTTATCTGCGTTAATCTGCATAAACTACAACAGGTTATGGGCCCAGGTACTGGGTTAAAGCGAAATAATAAGCTTTAAGATGACGTGTATTTGCACAAAAGGTGCGCAGAAGTTCGTATAAACTTGGATTGTGTGATACGAAGAAGAAAATAACTGTAAAATGAGTACAACACAGATACCGCAAATACAGCGGCTTGTAGGGTGCGAAAATTACGTGACCTGGAAATTTGCCGTTGAGGCATATTTGCACTTGGATGACTTAAGGGACGTCGTAAACGGTAAAATGGCACTACGAAATCAAGTTTTGCTACTAATGATCGGAAGGCGAAATCAAAACTAATCCCTTTAATTGATCCACTGAATTATGTTCACACAGAAAAGGCTACGTCAGCAAAGGAGGTATGGGACAAACTGAAAAATGCATTCGAAGATGGTGGTTTAACCAGAAAAGTACGATTACTTCGTGAGCTGATAACCACAAGATTGAATAAGTGTAAAAGCGCCGATGAATATGTGAATAAAATAATTTTCATCTCCAATCATCTAAGGAATATTGGTTTTGAAATTGCGGATGAATGGATTAGTACTTTATTGTTAGCTGGACTACCAGAGAAATATTCGCCAATGATTATGGTTCACGGTAAATGATGATAGCCAAAAATCTTGAAATGATTATGGGTTTGGAAAGTTTGGGAATATCCATTATAGCGGACAGTGTTAAAGTAAAGATTCTACAAGACGTGAAGAATGAACCAGATTCTAATGCTTCAGAAAAGGAAACAGCGTCGGCTTTATAGTATAAGTACAAGGAGAAGAAGCCAATAATATGTTTCTGATGGCAGAAAATTGGACATATTGCTTCAAAGTGTAATGAAAAGTTAAGTATAAAAGAAAATATGCATATTAATTCTAGTAGTTCTGAGAGAAAGTCTACCGATAAAGGTAAGGCATTTTTTTGTTTTTTACTCTTTTAAGCAAGTGACGATCATGCAGAATGGTTCCTAGATTCAGGAGCATCTGTGTACATTACCAAAGCTCCGTCAGGTTTGTATGATGTTCAGTCAAGGCCCAACATTGGAATTTCTACAGTTGACGGATCTAAGTTAAGGTGTGAACTCGCAGGAAAAGTGGATCTTAATTTGCTTGCGAATGGGGAAAAGGAAATTGTTACTGCTCATGCTGTACATTATGTAAAGAATATCGCAACTAATTTGCTGTCAGTAAGCGAAATAGTAAAGAAGGGTAATAAAGTTATCTTCGAATTAGAGGGAGCCAAAGTGATAGACTCTTGTGGTGATACTGCAAGTAATGTAAGAGGTATTTTCAAAATGAATACAGTTCAAAATGTTGTTTATGCTGCAAAAGGTTTCTGGTGGTGTAAGAGACTTGGACATTTGAATAGGAAAAGTATGACTTTACTGAAAAATATGGCAACTGGGATGGAAAGTTATGGAAGTCTTGCAACTCATATATTCAGATCTCTGTGGACCTATGGAGAATGAATCCTTAGGAGGTAGCTTCTATTTCCTGACATTCATAGATGATTTTTCTAGATACATGCATGTTTATTTTATAAGTAGCAAGGCTCAAGTGAATGATGTATTTGTTGTTTATTGCAAAATGGTCGAAAGACAGACTGGGAAGAAATTAAAATCATTAGATCAGACAATGGATCAGAATATGTAAACAGATGGTATTAGGCATCAGACTACCATTCGCTACAGTCCTTCTCAGAATGGAGTTGCAGAACGAGCCAACAGAACCATTGTAGAAAAGGTTAGAAGTATGTTAAGCGATGCTGAACTACCTAAGTGTTTTTGGGCAGAGGCTGTGTTAACAGCCGTGTATTTAATTAACAGATCACCTACCAAAGCTCTAAGACACAAGACACCTTATGAAGTATAGACTGGGAAGAAACCGGATCTAAAGCACTTAAAAGTCTTTGGATGTGAAGCCATGGTTCAGATTCCAAAACCATTAAGAGGAAAGTGGGTTGAGTGGGTTGCAAAATCTCAAATATATATTTTTGTTGGCTACTGTGAGGATTCAAAAGGCTACAGATTTTATAATCCTCTGAAGAAGAAGATAATAAGTAGTAGAGATGTAGTATTTTTGGAGGATTATAGACCTAAAATAAAGGAAAGTAGTCAAAATGACACAGTAATGCAACCAAGCATAGTGTGTGATAGTGCTGAAACAGAGATGGAAACTGAAACAGAGGAAGACGAGAATAAAGAGGAAGCTGATGTGCTACCCGAGAATCAAATTGAGGAAGAAGATTCAACAGAGGAAGTCAGTTTAAGGCGGTCTTCACGTACAGCAAAACCAAAAGAATATCCAGATTATACTGCCCAAAAAATCAACAATGAACCAATCACAGTTGATGAAGCTTTAGCAAGTTCAAATCCTCAAGACTGGAAGAAGGCTATTGAAAAGGAGCTGCTATCTTTTGTGGTTAATGATACATATGAATGGGTTGATATGTCTGAAAATAAAAAGCCACTAAGAACAAGATGGGTGTTTAGTGTTAAAAACCCTGAGAGTGCAATACCAGAATTCAAAGCCAGATTGGTAGTTAAAGGATATTCCCAGAAAGAAGGAATAGATTACAATGAAACTTTCTCACCAGTGGTGAAGTATTCATCATTAAGATATCTTTTAGCTCTGGCAGTGAAGGAAGATTTATTAATTCATCAAATGGATGTGAAAACAGCCTACCTGAATGGAAGACTGGAAGAGGAAATATATGTGATTACACCTGATGAAGTTAAGAGACCTTATCAAGGGAAAAAGAGAATTTGGCGTTTGAAGAAAGGCATATATGGATTAAAGCAAAGTGGCCATTGCTGGAATAAATGTTTGCATAAAAGTTTGATAAAACTAGGCATGTTACAATCAAAGGCAGATCTCAGTACATATCATAAAGGGAGCAATGAAGAAATTGCAATCATGGCCATATGGGTAGATGATTTTTTTTATTTTAACCGATAATGAAAACCAGATGAACTTTTTTAAAGAACAGTTATGGTCATAATTTAATATGCATGACTTAGGGGAAATTAATCAATACTTAGGCATGAAGATTGTAAGACGTGCCAACAGAGAAGAATTATGGACTGATCAATGTCTGTACACAAGAAAGATCTTAGAAAAGTTCAATATGGAAAATTGTAAACCTGTTTCTACTCCTATGGAAAACAATGCAAAACTGCTAATAACTGATGATAACAAGAAATGTAAGGAAAGTGTACCCTATTTGGAAGCTGTAGGAAGTCTACTGTACTTAGCACAGACTTCCAGACCAGACATTGCATTTGCCACAAATGCAGTAAGCAAGTTTTGCAGTGATCGGAGAGAAAAGCACTGGATGGCACTCAAGAGAATATTCAGATATTTAAATGGAACTGCTGATTGTAAGTTAAAATATTCTAAAACTGGAAATGTAAATTTGGAAGGATACAGTGATGCAGACTGGGGAAATGAGTTGGAAAGCAGACACTCCATCACTGGAAGTTGTTTTAGACTACTGGGAGGACTGATATCATGGTCTTGTAAGAGACAAAGAACTGTTGCTTTGAGTACTGTAGAAGCTGAATATATGGCCTTGTCCTCCACTATCCAAGAAGCTCTTTGGATCTGTACACTGATGAGTGAAATAGAATCTCCTCCAACATTAAAGCCAAATGTGATATTTTGTGACAATATGGGAGCTATTAAACTTGCAAAAAATAATGTCACCAGTGTAAGATCCAAACATATTAACATAAGGCATCACTTTATAAGACATGTGGAACAGGGGAATATAATTCTCAGTTATTTATGCACGGAAGAAATGTTACCTGATTTCCTAGCCAAGTCTCTCAGTAAGGGCAAATTTCAGAAGCTGGTGAAACATTGTGGTTTAACCTGGGGTGAATAGCGTTGAGTATCTGAAAAATATTTGTTCAAGGGGGAGTGGTGGGGATATGTAAACAAACATTTTCCAGTGTGCATAGTGCATTAGACTCTATGGAATATACATGTTCCGTGTTTGTTGATGGGGCAACGTAATATAATTTGGTAGTCAAATGTGTTGTGCGAATAAAGCACAAGTTTATTTTGTCACTTAAATAGTTGTTACCTGTCATTTATTTGCGTTAATCTGCATAAACTACAACATTTATGTAGACTGTTCTTATTCCTAGTATTGATACTATGTATTGAGCTATTGGTTGGAAACACACATTATTTGCAACAAATTTCCCAACGGATTAAGTATACAGAGAAGCAGTCATTAAAATATTCAGTTCCTTGAACATGTTTCTATATAATGGTCTCAAATTTACATGACAAATGACACACTTTTGCACTCTTACAACTTTCTCTCGTTTTGACGAGTTACCCCAGAATATGATCCCATACAACATAATAGAATGAAAGTAAGCTAAGTATGCAAATTTTTTTATACACTCCTGGAAATGGAAAAAAGAACACATTGACACCGGTGTGTCAGACCCACCATACTTGCTCCGGACACTGCGAGAGGGCTGTACAAGCAATGATCACACGCACGGCACAGCGGACACACCAGGAACCGCGGTGTTGGCCGTCGAATGGCGCTAGCTGCGCAGCATTTTTGCACCGCCACCGTCAGTGTCAGCCAGTTTGCCGTGGCATACGGAGCTCCATCGCAGTCTTTAACACTGGTAGCATGCCGCGACAGCGTGGACGTGAACCGTTTGTGCAGTTGACGGACTTTGAGCAAGGGCGTATAGTGGGCATGCGGGAGGCCGGGTGGACGTACCGCCGAATTGCTCAACACGTGGGGCGTGAGGTCTCCACAGTACATCGATGTTGTCGCCAGTGGTCGGCGGAAGGTGCACGTGCCCGTCGACCTGGGACCGGACCGCAGCGACGCACGGATGCACGCCAAGACCGTAGGATCCTACGCAGTGCCGTAGGGGACCGCACCGCCACTTCCCAGCAAATTAGGGACACTGTTGCTCCTGGGGTATCGGCGAGGACCATTCGCAACCGTCTCCATGAAGCTGGGCTACGGTCCCGCACACCGTTAGGCCGTCTTCCGCTCACGCCCCAACATCGTGCAGCCCGCCTCCAGTGGTGTCGCGACAGGCGTGAATGGAGGGACGAATGGAGACTTGTCGTCTTCAGCGATGAGAGTCGCTTCTGCCTTGGTGCCAATGATGGTCGTATGCGTGTTTGGCGCCGTGCAGGTGAGTGCCACAATCAGGACTGCATACGACCGAGGCACACAGGGCCAACACCCGGCATCATGGTGTGGGGAGCGATCTCCTACACTGGCCGTACACCACTGGTGATCGTCGAGGGGACACTGAATAGTGCACGGTACATCCAAACCGTCATCGAACCCATCGTTCTACCATTCCTAGACCGGCAAGGGAACTTGCTGTTCCAACAGGACAATGCACGTCCGCATGTATCCCGTGCCACCCAACGTGCTCTAGAAGGTGTAAGTCAACTACCCTGGCCAGCAAGATCTCCGGATCTGTCCCCCATTGAGCATGTTTGGGACTGGATGAAGCGGCGTCTCACACGGTCTGCACGTCTAGCACGAACGCTGGTCCAACTGAGGCGCCAGGTGGAAATGGCATGGCAAGTCGTTCCACAGGACTACATCCAGCATCTCTACGATCGTCTCCATGGAAGAATAGCAGCCTGCATTGCTGCGAAAGGTGGATATACACTGTACTAGTGCCGACACTGTGCATGCTCTGTTGCCTGTGTCTATGTGCCTGTGGTTCTGTCAGTGTGATCATGTGATGTATCTGACCCCAGGAATGTGTCAATAAAGTTTCCCCTTCCTGGGACAATGAATTCACGGTGTTCTTATTTCAATTTCCAGGAGTGTATTTCTATCTCCTAAATCTGACATCATTTGCTTTGCAAATACAAACTTGTTTAGGCACTTCAGCAACTCTATGGTATGCCCTTCCCAACTGAGTTTATCATCATATTCTAATCCCAGAAATTTAACACTGTTAACCTCTTTCATTTGCATGTCTTCATATGTTGTGCACATACTGGAAGGAAGTCTCTTACAGGTTCTGAACTGCATATAGTGAGTCTCAAAATTTAATTACAGTTAATTAGCTTTAAACCATTTATTAAGATCAGTGAAATTTTGATTAGCAATTATTTCTAAATCCGTACTTGATTTGCTATTCAATGCAGTGTTGGTATCATCTACAAACAAAACAAAGTTGGCATCTGGTAATGTAACAGATGAGAGGTCATTAATGTACACAAGAAAAAGCAACTGACCCAAGATGGAACCTTGAGGAACACTGCAACTACAAAACAATGTTACTTGTGGTTGATGCATTTATACACAGGCATGCCCACTCGAGGGTTAATGGAGATGAAAATTTAAATATGATGACATACTGGAATTTGGCAGCACAAAAACAAAGATGGAAAAATATAGAACATGGATTGGTAGAAAGAAAGGAAAAAGGAGCCACAAAGAGAAAAATTTAATTATTGCCAATACTTGGTTTAAAAATCATGAAAGGCAGTTGTATACATGGAAGAAACCTGGAGACCCAAGATGATTTCAACCAGGTTACATAATGGTAAGACAAGACTTCAGATTTTCAACCATTCCCAGGGACTGAAGCAGATTCAGACTATAATTTATTGCTTATGAATGCAGATTAAAACTAGAGAATGTTAAGAAGATGGGACCTAAACAAGTGGAAAGAAAGGTTACTGAGAATATAGGAAAAGACTGATTACTACTTACCATAAAGAGGGCATGTCAAGTTCAGACACGCACACGCGCACACGCATGCAAACACGCACATGCACACACGACCGCCAACTCCAGCATCTCAGGTTGGAATCAATGATGGTCGTGTGTGCGTGAGGTGTGTTTGCTTGTGTGTGTGTGTGTGTGTGTGTGTGTGTGTGTGTGTGTGGGCGCCTCTTTTACAGGTGAAGGCTGTGGCCGAATGCTTTGTTTAAGTGCCTTTTTAATTGTAACAATATTATGAAAAGGAACGTTGCTACCCACCAGATAGCGGAGCTGCCGAGTCACAGATAGGCACAACAAAAAGACTGTCACAAATAAAGCTGTCGACCAGTAAGGCCTTCATCAAAAATAGAGGACAGACATATACACTCACGGAAATGCAACTCACACACACGTCTGCAGTCTCAGGCAACTGAAACTACACATTTGGGTTTTAATTCTGCCTGTCTGCAAATTGACGTGTCTTCTTTACGGTAAGTAGCAATCTGTATTTTGTTACCACTGATGATATTACTACCTGGAGATTCCATTGTTTTAAAGATTACTGAGAGTCTCAGAAAGAGCAGTAGGTAATGATTAACTGAAATGGTGGAATGGAATACAATAAGGGAATAAAGGGTAGATTTGACAGGTGAAGGCAGTAGAGGATCAAATAGGCAAAAATGCAGGGCCCGATAGAAATCTTTGGATAATACCCAAAATACTGAATTTTAATGGTGGAAAGGGGAAAATATAAAAAACCAGCAAGCAATGCAGGCACAATGGAATAAATATGTCTAAAAAGTGAGAATGCGAGAAATGCAAAGCAGGAATGGTGAAATGAGAAAAACAAAGCTGTAGAAGAATGCATGACAATGGAAAAGATTTAGGCCCTTCAAAATTACCAATCAATATCCTTGGTTTGGTTAGGTTAGGACAGTTTGTTGCTGAATTCTCGAACACATTCCGAATTCAAATATAATAAATTTTCTTGAAGCAAAAGAGCTTGCATTCCAAAATCAGCATGGATTTAGAAAGCATCTCTCATGCTAGTCAGGTCACCTTTTTCTCACAAGATATCATATAAACCATGGATGAAGGGCAACCGGCAGATGTCACATTCCTATACATCCAAAAAAATGTTTGACAAAGCATCCCACTTGTTAATTAAGGTACGAGCATATGGAATATGTTGCCACATACACTGGCTGAAAATGACTTACAAGTTTGTGGCACCCTCCATCGGTAATGCTGGAACTCTCAATATGGTGTTGGCCCACCCTTAGCCTTGATGACAGCTTCCATTCTCACAGGCATACGTTCAATCAGGTGCTGGAAGGTTTCTTGGGGAATGGCAGCCCATTCTTCACGGAGTATCGCTGACAGTCAGTGACGCCTGACACGAAGTCGGCGTTCCAAAACATCCCAACAGTGTTCTATAGGATCCAGGTCAGAACTCTGTGGAGGCCAGTCCATTACAGGGATGTTATTGTCGTGTAATCATTACATCACGGGCCGCGCATTATGAACAGGTGCTCGAACATGTTGAAAGATACAATCGCCATCCCCAAATTGTTCTTCAACAGTGGGAAGCAAAAAGGTGCTTAAGATATCAATGTAGGCCTGTACCGTGATAGTGCCACGCGAAACAACATGAGGTGAAAGCCCCCTCCATGAAAAACACGACCACACCGTAACCCAACCGCCTCCGAATTTTACCACAGGCACACACACCCTTGCAGATGACATTCGCCATACCCACACCCTGCCATCGGATCGCCACATTGTGTACCATGATTTGTCACTCAACGTAACATTTTTCCACTGTTCAATTGTCCAATGTTTATGCTCCTTACACCACGTGAGGTGTCGTTCGGCATTTACCGGCGCGATGTGTGGCTTATGAGCAACCACTCGACCATCAAATCCAAGTTTTTTCACCTCCCGCCTGTCATAGTACTTGCAGTGAATCCTAATGCAGTTTGAAATTCCTGTGTGATGGTCTGGATAGATGTCTGCCAATTACACATTATGACCCTCTTTAATTGCCGGCAGTCTCTGTTACTCAACAGACAAGGTCGGCCTGTACGCTTTTGTGCTGTATGTGTCCCTTCACATTTCCACTTCACTATCACATTGGAAACAGTGGACCTAGGGATGTTTAGGAGTGTGGGAATCAAACGTACAGATGTATGACACAATTGACACCCAATCACCTGACCATGTTCGAAGTCCGTGAGTTCCACGGAGCGCCCCATTCTGTTCTCTCACAATGTCTAATGTCTACTGAGGTCGCTGATATGGAGTACCTGGCAGTGGTGGCAGCACAATGCACCTAATGTGAAAAACGCTTGTACGGATACTTTTGATCACATAGTGTATGAAAGTGGCTCTAAGACTTAAGTAATTGAACCCAGTACATTGTCCTCAATGTGTCAATGTGTTCACCAGAGTCAAGGGTATCAGCAAGAGTACATCAGGGAAGTGACACAGGACGACACTCAGACATCTGCAACTGTTTGCTGACAATGCTGTGGTGTATGTGAACAGGCAGCACCTGCATAGGGGCCTAACACAACCTCCAGCCCCAATGAAGTCACCATGATTGGAAGCATCCGATTCCACTCATCAGCTCTGACCTACGGCATAATGTTGTTGTGTGTATCACAATGGTGCGGTGGTTCTGAGTTGGTTCATGTTTGTACATGTTGTGTTGTGTTGATAGTGCCCTCTGGTGGTGGATGTTGATGTACTGAGTTTAACATGTGGTATTGGGTTCATCTGAGTCTTTGTTATCATTGTGGTGACATGGGTTTATTTGAGCCTGGGTAGTCAGTGCTGTAACATAGATTTAGAAGTGATTGCTTTGTTTTCCGTGAGGTTTTTTTAATTGTGTGTTTCACGTTTTTGTTAGGTCTGAAATTACTGTGTGTGTGTGCGGGCCCAACTACAGAGATATATTTATTTTTTTTTTTTTTTTGCAGGCTTTGGTTGGTAAGTAGTTTTTGTTTTGGGGTCAATCCCAGTGAAGTTAGCCAATAAAATTAAGTGGTTGCTTGACTATTTTTAAAATATTTGATTACCCTGTAATTGAGAAGTTCAAAACAGTTTTTAAAAAATTTACCTTGCATACTTACTGAACAGCAGCAGTTTTTTATTTGTAAGTGCATAAGGGTTTTTCAATTTGGAGACAGCATTAATTTGAATATCTCTGCACTGGGTTAGGTTACAACATTGCAATTGTCATGAATGCTTTTAGGAAAGGATCCTTTACAACATTGTTTATTACTCCAAATATGCTAAATTAAAAAATAACCAGTCAAAATTACCTCCAAAGTTTGGCATTGAAAATTTAGAAAATCTACTTTTTAGACCCAAAAATATCAACCAAGCAGTGATTTATCAGAGTGTATTTTTTTCTGTAGTTAGGTATTGAAAACTACTAACTTCATATAGAGCAAGAGCACTGACATGTTTTCTTAACTTTTTACAAATTTTTGAAATTTGAAAACCTTTAATTTTTGTAAAGTTTGGGACTAGTTATCTGTGGTGTGACTGAATACAAAAATCTAATTTCTGCACATTTTGTATACCTATGCGATAAAGAACTGTACAGAATTAAACACTGCTAACTGACTGAACAAAGATACGAATTTTTGAAAATGAGGAAATAATTGGCATTACACTACAGTTGATTTTAAGGCTTTTGCCTAATTCACGAGGGATATTGGCTACATGTAATCAATTGTTACTGAAGTTAAGGTACTGAATTATATGGAAAAACTCTAAAAATTACTGGACAAAACATTTACATTATCTTGACAAATATGAAATAAATATTTTCAATTAACATACTTTTGAGAAGACGTGCTTCCTAATCCTAGTGGTGATTTTTAAAAACGCTTATTTCTCCACACAGCTTTTGTGATGTAGAATAAGACCTCTTATTCGCTGTGGTAAGTTCAAGCACTGAAAGCGTCCTAAATATGTTTTTCATTGGCATCCAAAATTTGTCACTAGTAGATTTCCTGTATGCCATTCTTGGGCCAGCAGGGTGGTAAAATTGCACAAAAACATCATTGTTTTCAAAACTTATTCTTTCAATATGTGCAAGTCACCACAGTCCATCATATACACATGCCACTATGTCATTCAGTGAGATTAATTTTACTGACGCAATTATCCTCGTAAAGTTCAGTGCCTGATGTTACATAGCATCGAACTAAGTTTTCTGCAATGCCAAGGAATTTGTGGAATTGCTTTGTTCCTTTTATTGCTATACAGTTTTCATATCTGATTTGAAATGTTGTTTTGATATGAAGAACTAACTACCTCTTCTTTCTTGATGAGAAAGTAGGGGATGCCTTTAACTTTATCCTTGGGGAAGGCATACATGTCCTCTATTGGAAGAATTAGATCTGTGCTCATTCTCTGTAGGTTGGTTTTACTCCCTTCACATTTTGTTGCACCTGCTACTCCATCACATGCATTTTTACCATGGCAAGAGGCAAAAAAGTGTCATTCAGCCTCCAACCCGAAATCTACTTTGTGGTTGCAAAAGATCTGAAAAGGTCTCTTTGTTCTTGTATTGACTATCCCTTCCATCTGAAAAGTATGTGATATTATGAAAAGGATAGTTGCTACTCAGCATCTCCATTGTAATATGAATAGAAACTATTTTTTTCATAATATTGTTACATTATTCCGCCCTGGATTTTCCATTGTTTGAAATGCATTCAAGCTTCTCAGCCTTGGACAACTTTCCTTTTATGTAATTTGTTACATACTTTTGAAAAACATTGATATCTGAAGTGTTGTGCTCCGAGTAAGTTTTCTGCAAAAATAGCTAGGACTATGCATTCACTTGCATGAAGTTGTGCTTTTTTTTTACCTACTTTGTGCTTTTTTTTGTACTTCAAAAACTTGCTTTCGATTTTAGAAACATAGTGGTAACTTTTGAGATTTTCTAAGTTGTCTATTAAAGATTCAAACCTTCCTGAGATTTAACCACTGTTGTTATTTCAGCCCTGTTAGTTGTGACCCACTGTTTGACGGTAATGTTAAATAATTCAAGAGCATTTTTTTTTGCCAAAGCATTTACCACATAAACTCATGATGCAGCCATAATTATTAGTGTCACAGACCATTAAATCTAGTATATCTTTGCAGTTAACATCGTTAAGTTTTGCACCCACACACATCAATTTGACATTCTGATGATATAAACAAACGCATACAGAGTGTGTTCCTGAGGAGTCGGCCAAAATACACCATTGAGGTCGAAGGTCACAAAATTCTGCATTAAGGATGAACATTTCGGAAAGCTGAGCAAGTACATTTAAATTAAACAGCACCATTCGTTCTTGCTTTGTTACCTTAACCCCATTTATAACAGCTCTTTTGTTATCTTTGTTACCTGGGCATATCCTACTGTTTCAACATCTTCAAAAAACTGCTGGATCTTTTCAGTTGTTTCTTCACTTATACCTACTTCTTTCTTCTTTCCTGAAACTGTTTGAATGCCTTCCCCTTCACTAATTTTTGGTTTAGTCTAATCAAACAATCATATACAATGAATTTGTGAACTATTTTTTCTCTTGACCATGAGACAGGAAGCAAACTTGAAATTTCAACTTTTTCCTCTTTAGGTGTCACTGAACACTTACTTTTTAATTTCTTAATCAAGCTCAAATATTCAGTGTTGGAGATTCTGGAGGTAGATAATTTTTTTAAAAAAATACTGTTGGTATATGCATTATTAAAGAATGATTCTAGAAAGCATTTTCTAATTTTGTCTGAAATTCTTTGTACCTTACTTTCAATAGCTGCTTTTCTTTTTCCGCTGTACAATTTTCTTATTTTCGAAGCAGGAAATACCTCTGACTTAGAACAAGCGAACTCCGATTTGCTAATAGTTTCCTCATTACGAATTAACAAGATTATACGATTCTGGTTCTGGATTCACAATAGTTATTTTTGGGTAACAATTTGGGCACAGGGTATTTACAGGAATCACATTAAGTTTCACTCAGGAAGCTGTTTTACTCACACTTAACAAGGACAGAAGTTCAAGTTTTTGTGAAATTGAACTATAAACTGTTTTAAGACACACTGTTTTTACTATCAGTCCCGCAGAGCACTGTTCATCCATTTTATTGCATTCCAGTTAGTCGCTCAACTTTATTTATTAAATTTTAAAATTATTTTGGTTAATTAAGAATTACACTCACTACAAAGGCATGAAAACTATTCTACTCTCTCAATGAAGTGTGTGCATCCACTTCAACAGAGGTTTCAGAACAGACTGACTACAACAATGCCACACCCAGAAATTGCAGTGGGGGTACACAGTTCATCTACAGACTTGTCAGTGACTACTGGGCTCCTGTGCAGATTTGTTACTCTGTCCACTGAGCCCTTGTTCACACTTCTCTCAAAGACTAAACTCTTGCACAAAACTGTAGCCTCCTCAACAATTGAGAAATTTCACTTGTTTGCTTTTATCATTTTGAACTTGTAATAATGTGCTACTTAGCTGAGAGTAAGCTACATGTAAATGGGCAATTTTTTAACATACAACTAAAGCAAAAGCTCCTACTGTTTAATATTTTATTATTAAAATAAATAATATTAATGAAATACAGGGTGATAGTGTTAACTAAATACAGGTTAAAATTAAATTTCATTACAATGAAACAATAAACCACTTAAATAGGCGCAATAACCATAAGATCAATTGTAGCCCAATGTAAATTTTTTACTCATTTTCAAAAATTCATATCTTTGCTCACAGTTGATTATCAATGTTGAACTTTTATAGCACTTTGTTACCATAAGATGTACAAAACGTGCAAAAATCAAATTTTTATTTTCAATTCCACCACATATAAACAGTTCCATAGCCTACTTTACAAAAAATAAAGTGTTTCAAATTTTAAAAAAAGGAAATATTTGTCAGTTTCTTGCTGTATATAAGACTAGTAGCTTAACAATACCTAACTAGAGAAAAAAATTGATTCTGATAAATTACTCCTCAGTTGTTATTTTGGAGTCTAAAAGATGGATTTTCTAAATATTCAATGCCAAACATTGGAGATCATTTTGACTGGTTACTTTTTAATTTAGGCTATTTTGGATAACAAACAGTGTTGTAGAGAAGACTTTTCTAGAAACATTCATGTCAATTGCAATGTTGTATAACTTAACCCAGTGCAGAGTTATTCAAATTAACACTAATGTCACCTAATTGAAAAGCCGTCATGTGCTTTAAAAAAAAGAGAGAGGAGAAGAAGAAGCCACCATTCAGTAAGGATGCAGCCAGGTAATTTTTTTAACTTCTCAATTATGGGGTAATCACATATAAAAATATCAAAATATTTAAAAAATGGTCAAGCAAACCTCATTGGATCACTTCATATGGATTGACACTTTTGTGTTATTCTACACTAACTGTGATGTTTTGTCTGTTTTATATTTATGGTAGTTGCTTTAACTGATGTAGTGAACATTGGGGTTCTTGAGCTATTGAGATTTTGGTTCCAGTGGTGTTTTGCGAGTCATGTAGGTGTGTAAAGTTTATGGTCAGTTTTGCCAGTATGTATAGAGCGCTTCATTTGAGATGTATAAAGGTCACTGGAAATGTCCTATCCCACTTTTCAAAGTTGGTGTTCATTTTCTTTGTATCCAGTATTTTTGAGCCATGAAGGTCGAGTGATGTGTAGATTCCTGTAGATTTTGTGGCTGTAGCTTTGTGTCGTATCTTGAGCTGTTGTCGTTTTTTCTTATAATATTTGTTTCTGAATGACATGATATTTTGTATTGTTATATATTTAGCTTGTCTCTGCCCTAAGCCCCCAATTTCCCATGGTTGTCCCATTAGTCTCATCATTTTATTGTTGGTGTGTGACACTTTTGTGTCATTTTTATGCTTGTTCACATTTGTTAGCACGAGTATGCAGTGACGACATAGTCAACAGTTTGTATATGCTGGAAGTAGACATTTCCGCCACACTGATGACATCATGGGTCAAAGAAAACGTATGGAATTGGACACTTCACTAATGCCCAAGTGCCTTCTGCATATGAGATGTTCCTAAAAAGACATCCCAAAATGGTATCTTGTCATAGTTCTGAGACAATGCAAGTTGGCAGAAGAAGAAATGACAACAATTAGGGTTTAATACTTCACGAAAGAGACCATTAATAACACTGCGCAAGCTCAAGGTGGGGGAGGAAATAGGTCTGGTCCCATCCAACCAAAACATCTCATAATCTATCTTGTGACATTTCGAAAAATCATGGAACCCTAAATATGGTCGGCTGAGCAGTGAAATAAACTATCATCCTCATGAACGCCCAAGTCTCAATTGTTGGGCTACTTTGCTTGGTCAGCTGTAAGGATAGCTAGTTAGTTGGTTGCGTGTTCCACTGATCAATTGCACGGTACGGTAGCCATTATGACGTGGAAGTGTCAAGTGCAAAAGAAATGCACATATGAAACAACACACACACACACACACACACACACACACACACACACACACACACACAGAGAGAGAGAGAGAGAGAGAGAGAGAGAGAGAGAGAGATTCATCTATGGTGTAGAAGGAGTTGCAAAGGAGATATGATTTCAATTTAGTTTTGAAGCTATTACCGCTGTCAGACAGACAATTTATTTCATTGTTGAAAATTTTTATGGCAGCATATTTTACCCCTTTCTGTGCCAAAGATAGGGTGAGTAAAGGATACCTCAAGAACATTTGAAGTAGCTTTTCACATTACATAACACGTATCATTCAATAAGGGCAAGAATTTTATGGTTTTTCTAAATGGAAAATAAGCAAAAGGCTAATGCATTGTGCCTTTGATTCTCTTTGCATCAAATTAGTCTGGTAGCCTAACTTTGTGTTGACTAGCATACAGTTGAATGCATACAAAAAACTCTTGCCTTAAATCATTGTATTGTCTCACCTTTCTCGTCTTTTTGAGTATTAACTGTTTGAGTTAACGACAATATGCACTACCAGTATCTAATTTGCTATATAATGGAAAGAACACATCTCATTATGTACAACTGACCTTGAAAGTTGTTGCAATGTTTCCTTATTTTGCTCCTCTATGACGTTCAACTCAGCTGCGGATGATGCCATTTCAACACTTTCGTTTAACTCCATTATTTCCATAAGAAATTCTGGATCTGAATGCTGTGTTGATTCGCTGATTTCTGACCCTTGTAGTTGGAGCATGTACAAACCGCGAGACAAAGGTTGTTGCAGAGTTGAGTATGCTTTATTCACCAGTGAAGAATAGTCTTCTGACAACATACGCTCCTCCTGAAATGGTCATGCTCAGATGGAGTAACTCCAAATCTGTAATTACAAATTAGCGAGTCATTACACTCTGCCAAAGTTCCGAAACCTAAACAGAAAATGGTCCACGATTCACATCTCACCTTTGTCCTGTTGGCAAATCTATCTGGATGTAGGACGTTTTGTAACTGTCGGTACTTTGTTGTCAACTCGACTGTGTCTAAATCGTAACTAGGTGTGACTCCTATTACTTCAAAATAATTAGATTTATCGTCCGGTTGTTGGATGGTGTTACAAGAGTGGCAAAATATCTGTGCTTGTTCACTACCACATTTCCAACATTTACGTGATACCTCGCTCATATGACGTACCACCGATGAAAGCAATTTCGGACATTTAATAGCTGATACACATTTAAGGTCGTGCGCTTTCGCACGATGATAGTATTTCGCTGACAATCTCAAACCTAACCTTGAGAGCGACATCATAAACATTACAACTCGGTACTCCACACGTAACGTCACAAAAATCTAATCCAAAACACTTTAACCACTATCGTATACAGTATACACGAACTTTTGCTCCAAAACAATATCACATAGACAATCTTTAGCTCCAAAGTTCAATCTTCGACCTGTTCGTCAACAAAAGAGTAAGCCTTCGTTTGGCAAATATGAAAGATGCAGATTACACAACTTCCTACGTCGTTACGTGGATTTTCAAGATTCCACCGATTAAATTTTAAATGCATCACAAAAATAAATATACTTTATCATCACATTTGTCTTCGTGTGCGGTTCTATTTCCATATGAATTCCGCCACTTTAAACTTCTATGAACTAAATTTAACACTTGGTAACAATGATTCAGACATTCAGTATGTACACAATTCGTCCAGGCACAGATGATCAGCAACAGAGACCAGTGAGCTCAATACGAAATCTTCCATTCACTTTCACTACAAAAGGGCCGCACCCGTCATTTTGACGGTTGTTCTGCTTTAAAGATAGAGTCGCACGGAACTTCCTCGTACGCCACGTCACGTGAAAAAGTTTCTCCTCTGTAGTTCAAATAGTGGCATTACACACGCCGTCAACGGAACGTCACCGACTCGTCACTTTACTTTAGCGTCACATCAAGGTTTCTCGGGAAGAATGTTTCGAGGGGCCACAGTGTGGCCTACTTGGCGAGCAACATTAAACCTTTGACAGCGGCTGACTGCTACAGCAGTCCGAGAGCGCCGTGCACCGGGTGCGGCTAACTACCACAGTAGTTCAGCGCTGCCCTGTCCTAGGTGCTGCCGACTGCTGTAGAAGTTCTGAGACGTTTGTTCGCCAATTGTTTAGCTGCGCTTGAATAAGATGTCTGTTTGTTTGCAGCGCTACTGGCGGACTCTCGCCATACCTTACCGCTTGCTGTAACTGCAACAGATAGTGTTTCAATATGCGGAACACGACTGCTTTTGAAGTCGATGTCAGCGCTTTTGGCGGACCGTCACAGCACTTGAACGAGTAATTTGCTTTACCACAGGTGGCCGTGTCTTTACACAAAACAGATGACACTACTGTGGTTTCTGTCGTACTATGGTTTCGCGCCTTTCTTCGAGATTCTATTCTTGGTTCAGACTTCAGTCGCCTATTATTCGCTTGTGTTTGCACAGTGAATTTACTTATTGTGGTGGAATGTAAAAAGCTCCTCACCTCCGAAGAGATAATATAGATGTTGGTGGAGAGTGACTCTGAAGAATCGCTGTGCTCTTCAATAGACAGAGATTCAAATGAAGAAGAATCCCTTACGAATAGTTTACAACCTACAGACATCGTTGATTCTCATTCATCTCCATCTATAATTACTAATGCTACCAATTTACCACATAGCTGAAAAGACTTCAAACAGAGATCGGAATGGTGGTGATCTGAAAATGAAACCGAGTGTGGTATTTGATTACAATAAATCAGTGGGACTAGTCGACCAAAGCGACACGCAAATAAAAACAGTGGAAAGTACACAGAAGTCGTTTAAATGGTACAGGAAATTGTTTTTCCATATTTTGGACATGGCAATGTTCAATGCCTTTTGCAACTTTTTGTGTCGATCGCAAGACAGCAGGTGGTACTAACCGTCAAGAGTATCCTACAAGACTAAACGTGTCGACACATTAACCAGATCAGTGGGAAAAGTACAAGACATGCATAGTCTGTGCTCGAAATGATGTGAGGAAACAAGCTAAGTCGTGCTGTAATGAATGCAATGTAACTCTTTGTGTTTATCCGTGCTTCAAAACATACCACAAACAATTTCAGCAATAAAAAACTGTTAAGCCTCGTTTTGATTGAATGTAGAAATATATCACTATTGTAAACGACTTTATTTGTATGTACATTATATTAAAAATGCACCTCACACGAAAATGAAGTGTAAATATTGTAAATAAATACCCCCAATTCTTCCAAAGCCAATCCAAAGACCAGAACAAAACAGAAAGCCGAAAAACCGAAAAACACCGAACATGTTGGAAGCACTGCGCGTGGCGAGCATGCCAAAAGCATTCACGTCCCAGTGCAGGGCGAATGGCGCCACAATGCAGCGCACAAGGAGCAATATTTTTAATTTCCTTAGGCAATTAAGGCAATGGACAAAGTCATACATATAATACAACATAATTCATGTGTCAATAGAACAATAGGTTTGTTATTATAGTGTAATATTACAATTGATGAAATCCTACGAAGTCATACTTATAACACAAAATAATTCCTGTTGCAAAAGAACAATAGGTTTGTTATTACAGTGTAATATTACAATTAGTGAAATCCTACAGAGCCATACTTATAATACTATATAATTCCTGTTGCGAAACAGTAATCGGTTTGTTATTACAGTATAATATTACAATTGATGAAATCCTTTATGTCGTAGAATGCATGGGCAACTAACTAGTCATACAGCGCTTGTTTGAATGGTTCCTCTGGCAAATGTTGCATAGCTAGTGGAAGTTTATTAAATAATTTGTGCCCCATTAGTTCACAACTGTTCAGTGATTTTGAGAGTCTGTGGAATGGAGTATAAATACATCTATTCGTCCTAGTGTTGTAGCAATGTATATTTTCTCTGCGTTTAGCTTTGGATAGCTTCTTTTTCGTATAGATTAAGACATAGTATATATATAGGTTTACTACTGCCATAATTTTTTGCTCAGAAAACAAAGGTTTACAGTGTGCCTTATATGATGAGCCTGTAATTACTCTAATAGCTTTCTTCTGCAGTACAAGGATGTCATGCACATAACTGGAGTTTCCCCATAAAATGATACCATAGGTTATTATGCTTTGGAAGATAGAGATAGGATATTGTAACATAATTTTTAGGTACAAAATCCATTAGTCGCATTAACAGACAGATTGCCCTAGTCAACTTACCGCGAAGACACTTGGCATGTTGACCCTAAGATAATTTGTCATCCAAATATACCCCTAAAAACTTAACATAACTAGGATCATCAGATGGTAGCTTGTCTTTTAGGCTAAATACTACCTGCTTAATTTTATTTTCACTAAGCAAAAATCCATTTGCTTTAAACGAGTATGATGCTTGAGCAATTGTCTCTGTAACACAAATTTTAAGGCTATTTTGGTCATTACTGCTGTTCAGAATAGTTGTATCATCTGCATATAGTAGAGTTTTTGATTTAATACATGAGGCATGTCGTTAATCATTATTAGGAACAGGAAAGGGCCCAGTAGAGATCCCTGTGGGACACCTACCTTAACTAGTTCTACACTGGACAATTATTTGGCAACACAGACAGCTTGTATGCGGATCTGTAAAAATGATCTTAATAGTTTAAGACTATTACCACTAACACCATAGAAGTCCAATTTTTCAAGTAGTAGTGTATGTTCTACACAGTCAAAGGCTTTGCTTAAGTCACAAAAATTGACTTGAGCGGAGTCTTTATCCTCAAATTCTTGATGGATGTATTTTGCAACAGCATCTATCGCATCAATTGTCGGTATGTTTTTCATAAGAATATTGAAATCCACTAATAATTTCTATATTATCAAAGTAATCAGATAATTGTTTATAAATTGTGCATTCCAGTACTTTAGAAAAAGATGGGACTATGGAAATTGGCCAGTAACTTGAGGCAGAGTCTTTATCCACTTTTTTATAAACTGGAACTACCATAGACTGTTTAAGGTCATCAGGAAAAATCCTTCAGCTAGACATATGTTTATACAATGTGTTAAGGGGTACACTATACTGCCTATGACTTTCTTCAGTATATTACAGGATAAATTATATATGTCTTGAAACGTCCCCTTTGAACAATTTATAGAAGATGGTGCTTAAACTGACACACAATATTTTTAGCGCAACGCAATCTGACTTTCAAAAAAATCCCTACGAAAGAATGGCCCTGACTAACATTAACCTATATCTTTCACAAATCACTTACATCACAAAAATCTTCGTTACTGGAACTACTGCAATACAGCGAGCACCACTACTGGCAGCTAAATAAAAGATTCAAACAACGGAAGGCACTAACTACTGATAGGCATAGTTAGCAAATGAAAGATTTTAATAGAGAACAAACAATGTATTTACCTTAATAGTCATAATATATATAGCCGTTCATGACAAATTACAAAACTCCGCCATCTCTCTCCCCACATCCACCACTGCTGGCGGCTCACCTCCAACTGCGCAATGCTACGCGCTGTTAACATCCAGCTGCCACTGCCCAACACTACAATGGCAGACAGCAATGCAAACTAGCCACCGACTGCACACAGCACAGCCAGTGATTTTCATACAGAGGTGGCGTTACCAATAAAAAAAACCTAAACAGTCTACTTACATAGCCCCCATGCTCCCCACAAAAAAATTTACAAATTGTTTTGGGCAGTGGCCAATAATGATTTGATAAAATTTTTTCATAATTACAATAACAAAGATATCAAATGCACACACTTAATGATACAATGTTGGTCAAAAGCTAAAATTTTCTCACAGTCCATAAAGACAGTCCTTATCGTTCATCACAGTAAAATAGCAGTGTTTTTCTCAAAGTCTGAGCAGTAGAAGAAAATGCACACGGAAGTAGTGGATTGCCATGCAGTCTTTAAGAAGTAGTGTTGTCCCTCCAACGAAAAGACAGTGCTGACTCTTGACATGGAGACAGGTATTGGTCCACAACAGAGCAAACCCACAGCAGAGTCAGTCGAATTTTTGAAGAATATTGGTAGGTAGGTCATCACAGAGTAGACCCACTGTAGTCCTGGTAGAGATTACAGTATTGATGGGCCATCAGAGGTGCAGACTCACTGCAGTCCTGGTAGAGATTGTGGTATTGGTGGGCCACCAGAGGTGTAGACCCACTGCAGTCCTTGTAGAAATAATGGTATCGGTGGGCCATCAAAGATGCAGACCCACTGTAGTCCTTGTAGAGACGGCCAGCAACCATCTGTTGCGACTGTGCAGGTACACAATCACCATCGAAGAGTCTTGCGGACAATATAGCAAGTCCATAAACCACCACTCGTGCACTCACAAAAATTTTTTTTTGAAATGTCCTTAGAACCAGCAATGCTGTTATCCAGTCCATTGCTGAATTTTTAACACACGTGCAAACACTAACAGTCCCAACTTCTCACATACTGTGCATATATTATGGCCAACAGAAACGTGTGCAGTGAAATGATACTTAATTTGAAGAACTGGTAACAATTACAATTTGATAACATAAAAATACAATAACAAAGGTACAAAATACATCATTAAAGAACATAACAATACAGATACAGGCTTTACAAAAAATCGAAATAACATATACATCAGTGTTACAGGAATTATGACATGAGTACATACATAAAAGATCAGAATAACTTTCGAAACATCAACTTCACACATGAGCATGAAAACAAAACAGAATAAATAATGTCTAAACATCTTTACAAAGTAAATAACACAGTATTAGAAAAATTCTACAACAGAACAACATCAGCTAAACACATAAAGACAGGAAAAACACAAATATACAAGAGTACACAAACACATAGTGGGATAACACAAGGGAAGGACAGGGTTTCTTTTACTGCAGTATTTTGCTAACAAAACTTTCTTTACTTCTCGGAGATCTCCCTTCGTTCTTCATTATTTCCAAAAAGTCCTATCAATACCTGCTTTCTGTACTTTTTTCGTATGACTTCTCAATGCATTTCATCGCAACTCATTCTCTTATATAGTCTACCCCTGTTAAGCTAACTTAAATCTACTGAGCTCAGATAATAAACTAAGGAACGAGGCAATGCAGCAGCAGAAAACAATTAACACAAACAGCAATGATAAAAAATACAAAAGGCAAAGCAAGCAGCATAAATTACAACTAATATAAGGCAATGAGCAGCAAACAAGAAAAATAAATTAGTAGAAAACTGGCTTAGCAGAGTAACACAAATTAAAATTCAGTAGCACTATGCCTGGCAAACAGCAGCAGTAAATGCTATAATGTATACCTAAGCATGACAAAGCTCAAGCAGAAAAAATAGTACACTAAAGACAACAATGCAGATAAAGGTAATGTATAATCGCATCTTAATGTCTATGTAATTAAAGTGGTGCACCACAACAACTTATTGTAAAAAAAATATTACCATGTACTTGAAAAGAAAATTATATGTGCAGTTACTGTTACTAGTCCTTTCTTATTGTCCTTTCCTTTCCAAGTGCTCATTTTTTTTTAAGAATGTGGATTACAAAATTATTATTTAATAGATCTGCTGACAGAAAGTGTTCACATTAGCAAATGCATTTTATTTTATAAAAGCAATGCTGCAACACAGCTGGAAACTAGATATCAAATGAAATAAGCAACTATGAAAAGCAAAGCATAAAAATATCATTCAATAGTCATGTGACATTTCATAAGTTAGTAGAAATTCTCTCAACTCTCGTAGAAAGACGCTTGTCATAATCAGGTGTGCAGATGTATCTTTCCAAGTAATGAGCGTGCCGTATTTGCGATGCTTTCGCTAAAGGAATGTCAATGGCAAGGATAATGGCCTCTTTTTTTCTCCACCTAATGGCTTTCTTTTGTCAGACGACTACCTCTCAGCTGGGCGCCAAAAACGCATTATGTCAAGGTCACTTACCTTTCTTAACGAAATATTTACGACAGCAGTTTCCGCTACAGTGACAGTCTCATATAAAATTTTCACAGGTGGAAAATTTGCGTTACAAATGTAGATACAAAATCTTATGAATATAACAGTGTCCAAAAAATTTTCGCCGGCATTGTGATACATTCACGCATTTACACACATTTCATAACTCTTAATGTACGATTCTTGGTTTCCAACAACCTTTCTCACAAACCAGTGTCCCTAACCACTGCTCATTATTCCTTACCTTATTCGTCGACACTTCTTCAATATTTCATCATTACAGATACGTAGCATAATCAAATAACTCATATAGCATCAGCTTACTGATCATAAACATACCGCAACAGCATAATACACATCGTCATCGTAATAATATCATAACACCTCAGTCAACTCTCAAAATCGTCGTAGCTTCCTCCAATAATTTCAAAACCTAAAAAAATTCTCTGCTCATGTCAAAAGTGTCATCTGCCTCAAACGCACTTTAAAAATCATGATCCCATACCAAATACATCATTCAAAGCTCTCATAGTATCACAATGGTTCCGAAAAAAATATGAACAGTTCACAAAGTACAGACAAAATACAATTTCATAAGTGTGAAGTTACCCAACTGTGAAATTGCGTAAACATGTGTCACTGATGTAGTAAAAAAAATGTTTATCTCTCAGTTAAATGATTAGATTGCTGTGTAATTTGTGTGTTAGAGAAATATGGTACCGATGTGTAAAGTTGTATAAGCAAATACCATATTAGCTAGGGCTCCTTGTGCTTGCCAAACACATGGTACACAAAGTAAGCGTGTACCCCCCTGAGGATTAACGTAATTATATCGGGCCAGGTGTTACAGATTATTGCAATGGAATGAAATGTATCACGGAGAAACTTTGTATCACTGTACTTCAAATATTTTTAAAAATAAATGTTTTAAGTACAAAATTAATCACTCAAATACGTGTACTGTAGCGCTAAACTGTGCGTCTTGTTGTAAGATAATCTCTGTGGAAGTGTCGTAGTTATCGTCCTCCGAAAGCTAAGTTCTGCAGAAGCCAATGTACTTACCTCATGATAAACAAAAGTGAAATGCTTTGCGTATAGATATCTTAGTTATTACGCTTATTACCGTGATGAAGAAAGTACTGTGCTGTAACGTATTGTTGTGCTACAGAAAAGGCTGTCTCCTTGTAGCTATACCACAAAAGTTACTACTAAAACATGTTTTACTTTCCAGAAGAATTCAGAAAAATTGTGCAGATATAAAACAGAAACACCGCAAAAGCAACATTGTAAATTGTCACTCATTAGTAGCGTCGTGATAAAATCGTGTAGCTGTCACATAAACTAACCACTATGTCATCTGGTATCTCACTGAAAGTGCTTTAAATCCAGAATGTATTTTCAAGTAAACCAAAATGTTGCATTAAAATCTCATTAGCGTTGCCGGTATATGTTCTAAGTATGTGATCCTTATAGTCGTTACGTGATAGTGGAACTAACAAGCAAGAATGTACAAATAACAACACTGTGTCGTCTGCTCACTATAACAATGCATTCGTAATTTCTGTTTACAAATGTTCCCTAGGTTCTAGACTGGATATTTAACTTCAAACATTGTTGTATGTTAACAGATTCTAAGTCTGACAAAGCCTACTAGCAATGTAAAGTGAAAAGTTATATGGCAAAGACAAAGTTAAAAAGCAGATTATCTTCCAATAAACGGTTTTACATGTGAAATGTGGTGCAATCCTTTACTCTTCCTAGTACGCAGAGTTTCAGCTTCAACGGAATCATCGTTTGGTATATGTCAGTAAAGAATACTGGAATTTTTCTCAAGGTTAGCGTCTGTGTTATTTTTCTCTGAGCCAGCCGGCGCAGGTGGCTGCCTGCGAAGCGAGTCATTGTCTGTCTCTTTGTTGGCGCGCGCCGTTATTGGGATTAGGAGACCTAGCTTCTACAAATTCACGTTGTCGAAAGTGCCCTGCTGTGTTTGAGTCCCGCCAGTTCAGATAAAATTCAGGTCTGTCGTTATGTCGGTAGTTTACATAGTTTCTTTCTTGTCGGTCATGTGGTGGAGAATTTCTTCCTGAATCGTAACTGCGCGCTGAACTGTTGCGTCTCAAGTTATTCTGTCTCCCTTGATAATAATTATTTTGGTTCCCAAATTGTCTGTTTCTCTGATTGTCTCGGTCATATTCATTACTACGGAAATGCGATCTTTCTCTGTAACTATTATTACACTGCCAGTGGTTGTCATATGGGTGGTGTCTGTTTTGGTCACGATTTGCGTTGTAAGAATAGACTTGTCGTGTCCAGTTATTGTTTCTGTCGTTGCGGAATTGTGACGGATGTGACCTGTAGTGATTGTTTTCCTGTTTTCGCATCCCGCGAGTGTCTGTGTCAATTTCTAATTCTTGTAACAGTCCCTGAAAAGCTTCAATGTCGTCTTTGCAACGTCCTGCTAAAATAATATGTCGTAAATGTTCAGGCAGTTTGATTAAGCAAATGCGGATGAATTCTGAGGGGCTGTATGGGTTTGAAAGATACTGATTCTTATGCAACATGTCTTCAAAATATTTCGTATGACTGGAAAATTCAGATTGTTCGAAACGTTTCATCATTATGATGCTATGTTTTACTCGGTCTTGTGTAGCTTGAGACCAATACGCTGAGAGGAAGGCATGATAAAATTCTCCTTCACTGTGACAATCGTGAATGACTGATCGCATTCTTACAGCTGGTTCATTCTCTAAATAGCCACACATAAATTCTAATCTGTGTTCTAACGACCAGTTGGGAGGAAAACAATGAGAGAATTGATGGAGCCATGCTTGTGGATGAATGTCGTTGGCAGAATTCTTAAACGTTTTGAATTTACGTGTAGTAATGAACAGCTTATAGTCAAAATCATCATGTCGGCGAGTCGCATATCGGTCACTGTTAGGTCGTGTCGGCCGTTCCATCTCAAAATTCGGTGCAACTTGCCAATTTCTCTCATAATTTCCGAAATGCCCTGTGTTATTATTTTGCGGCTTTTCCGTATTTCTAAGTCCCTCTTCCCGTGTTGGAGCGCGAGTGTCCTCTGAAATATGTAATTCTTGTATTACCTGTGTCAGCTGATCTTGTACTTCCCGGATTTCTCTTTGGTGTTGCGTATTAATTTGATTCAGATTTTGTTTCAGTTTCCTAATTTGTTCGCTCTCTTCTGTGTCATTAAAGACTACCGGTGTTGTGTCATTCAGATTATCATCTACCTTCGTAGATAAATTATTTAGCTGATCCGAAAGTTCAACTACTTTCTCTGATAATGAACTTATTGCCTCCATGTGTCTTTCTGAACCAATTTTCAGAGTATCTACTGTGTCCTTTAAGTTTTCTTGAGTTTTTGCAAGTTGCGTAACCAAATCGGTAGATGCAACTGAGTCAATTTTAGCTTGCAAGGTCTCATGATTTTCATGAACAATAGTTTGCAGTTCTTTTATGGCTGCTTCGTGATTCTGTAATGCATTTTCATGCCGCGAAAAAATAGGTTGAAAATGCTCACAAATTTGAGTTTTTACGTCATTACAGACTTTTTGACATTTTGATTCAATGTTATGTAACTCAGTAGTTAAATCTTCACGTGTTTGTTCAAGAGTTTGTTTCAATGAGTCTAACTTTTGAAGATTTTGTTCCATTGTGTCTAACTTTTTAAGATTTTGTTCCACTGTGTCTAACTGTTGCTGTGTTTGTCTCTGGTGTTGTTCCATTGTGTCTAACTTTTGAAGCTTTTGTCCCATTTGTTGCATTAATTGTAATAACAATGCACTGGTATCTGAAACATGTTCCTCAGTGCTTTTCGGCAGTGAATTTGCACTGGCAACATTCACATTTTGACAAGCAGAAAATGTGTCTTGACTCATTTGAGAAAACGGCGAGAACCCAAAACCTGAGTCTACAGTATTTGCAATGTTGTGTTCTGTCATTCCCGATTCCTGAGGCGAGCTGTTGCCGACCGATCGATCGATAATGCTTCCCTGTACACTGTCTGTTTCATTGTCTACACCATTGTTTGACACCCGCTCCATTTCCCTATGCACAGTTACCAAATTACTACTTTGAATGTCTGTTAATTCATTACACAGTGGTGCTGATAAGCTACGCTCGTCGTCACTATTATTTCTCAGTTTACTTTGTAGCCTAGTGTTACGTTTTTCACACGCCATTATTGTCACAATATTTCACACGATAACACAGAAAAGCACAATTTGAAGAGCAAAAATAAGAGAACACATTAACATAGCACTGAAAATAATATCTAGTTAATTGCAAGCACAGCTGCGAAATACTTGGTGCAAATCTAAATGCATGCCACAACTGTGTACAACAATGAAAAACTACAACTACAAAGGAAATTCTCTCTATAATTACGCGCTAGCAATAAACAAAAGCTACACTAATTACGCAAACTGCAAGAAAAAATCAGAAGATTCCAGTGAGGTATCCTCGGCTAAGGGTCGACATGTGAAACGTCCCCTTAGAACAATTTATACAAGACTGTGCTTAAACTGACACACAATATTTTTAGCGCAACACAATCTGACTTTCAAAAAAATCCCTACGAAAGAATGGCCCTGACTAACATTAACCTATATCTTTCACAAATCACTTACATCACAAAAATCTTCGTTACTGGAACTACTGCAATACAGCGAGCACCACTACTGGCAGCTAAATAAAAGATTCAAACTACGGAAGGCACTAACTACTGATAGGCATAGTTAGCAAATGAAAGATTTTAATAGAGAACAAACAATGTATTTACCTTAATAGTCATAGTATATATAGCCGTTCATGACAAATTACAAAACTCCGCCATCTCTCTCCCCACATCCACCACTGCTGGCGGCTCACCTCCAACTGCGCAACGCTACGCGCTGTTAACATCCAGCTGCCGCTGCCCAACACTACAATGGCAGACAACAATGCAAACTAGCCACCGACTGCACACAGCACAGCCAGTGATTTTCATACAGAGGTGGCGTTACCAATAAAAAAACCTAAACAGCCTACTTACAGTCTAAACTGTCTGATGATTTTAACTGTTTCACTATACTTAATACAAGATCTGGTGAGACCTCAGACCAACTGAAGATGCTTGTATTTGTTGATGATCTACAACTGTTTTTTAACAGTAACTGTGGTGAGCTGATTTCGGGTTTAGCAATACTGCTTCCTACTTCTTAAACTAATTCAACAAAATAATCATTGAATTTTTGGGGAGAGATTGTAACATTTCTTTCATCTTTAGCAAATGGTTCACATGGCTCTGAGCATTATGGCACTTGTCCGTGTCCAGATATGTCTTCTTTCGTAGCCGTTAAATGCAAAAATTTTGCCCAGACCGCTGCCTTCATGTCCTTCAGAGTTTTTTAGCATTCATTCTTGTAGCTAGGCCATAATATAGTTGTATTTGATTTATAGCCTCACCAGTAACCCAGCCACGACCCCCAATTGTTTTGCCGTTGGAAAGTTTTCTTTTCCCAAGTTTCTGTTTCAGTTTCTTGAGGCGACTACCCATCCGCTTCTGGACGTGACCGCAACATTCCAATTTCTCAATTGAGAAGACGGGACCATATGGTTTGGCCTCACAAACCTTAAGGTAAGAAGCACTGTCCCCGTCTCCTAAATAATACTTGTACCGCACCCCGTATTTTGGCAGCGATTCTTGGAACATTTCCACAACTCCTTTCACCTCAATTCCTCCACTTACTCCACAGTAGTTAGCTAGGCAAACAGCATCATGATTGTTGGTCATTCCACTTTGGCATCTGCAATACTTGGATAAAATTTTAACATCAATTACCTTGCCTGTGTTTCCTGATATTGCAGTTACAATTCCATTGAGTGAAGTGTGGCCCCTATGTTGCCATGATCCGTCAAATATTGCTGTCAAGTCTCTATTACCATCATTTTCGCCATCACTTTCTTAAACAGCAGCTTTCATACTCCCTTCACAGACCTCTTTTGCAGCATCTCTAAGCATCTTATCGTAATATTTGAAAGCTGGCGGAGTCGGCAAGTTCATTACACCGCAGAAAGTTTTCGTCGCTTCTTCACCGTTTCCAATACACCGGAATGCGTAGGCTAATCAAACATTCACTTCTGATTGTTTAGAGTCTGGTAAGTATGGAGAATTAATAATGGACACTTCAAAAGAACAGTCACTTCACTTTATTAGTATCGGTACTTGTAAGCCTAGCCTGGTTCCAGTAGAGACGGTAAGCGATTCCTTACATTTTACGCACACCACAATTTGGCTAACTAGGCTAAAAACTGTTGATATTAACAATATCATACCAACCTTCTTCTTTTCCATATATCTCATATTTAGCCAATTTACAGGTAAGCTTCTTAGAAGAAGAGCTTGTTTTAGAAGCAGAAGCTGCTTCAGTACTAGAACTAGGCCTAGGGTCACCTTCACAATGAACTTCGACTTCAAATTCACCATGATGCAAAAACTGTTTTTGTTTACAACTCCCCCCTCTGAACTCACGTTATCTTTTCTTGTTTTGTATTCGCGGAATTTTTACATAATATAAACTTATTTGTTGATATCTAAACACTGAAATACGAATATTGTAAACAAACTTCACTTTCAACCACCACAAACAAAGAACTGTAAACAACAAAGTAAACTGGCATCTGTTTTCATCATTGTTGCCAACAGTATTTCATCATTGTTACCAACTAAGCTTTCAAACAGCTGTACTGTAACAAGTAGTCACTAGTGAGTAAAAAGAAGGTTGAGTTCATGAAAAGTGTGCGTTGTAAGGTTTTACTAAAACGCTCGTAAAACGGAAACCACTCAACATAAATTAATAAATTTGGTATCAATTTAAACCCAAATATATGCGTACAAAAAAGTGCAGAAAATCAAAATCAAAAATGTTGAACCAAACAACCATCTGAATCCCCTTAAGATAGCATATTTTAAGATCATAGCAGTCAAAGGGTTAAATACTCAGTGTGAACTAACACAGAAGTATTCACCACTGACTGCTATTGGGAAAAGGTCTCAATCTGCACTGGAAGACAGTACTAAGTTAAAGTATTTTGCTTTTTACACTGAAGGAATATATTGCAATATAAACATATCTTGTTCAATGTGGTTTTTCCAGTGGAATACCGAAAATAAAAACCGGGCGTGCAGCAGTTTAAAATAAAATTCGCAATAAATTAATGATGAACAGCAGGTAGCAGAAATATATATAAACATAGTTCAGGATCACATATGTACAGTCATGGGTAACGCAAGTGATAGACTTCGGTTTATTGCTAGAATATTGGGGAAGTGCAATCAATCTACTAATGAGATTGCTTAAAAATCACTTATGCGACCAATCCTAGAATATTGCTCAAGTGTGTGGGACCCGTACCAGATAGGACTAACAGGGGATATACAGAGAAGGGTAGCACAAATGGTCACATGTTTGTTTAATCCATGGGAGTGTATCACAGAGATACTGAAGGGTAAACTATGGGCCAGTTGTACAATCTCCAGTCAGCAGCCAGTCAGGATCTATTCTCGGAATAGCGTGAGAAACGCATTGTACGAACCCAGAATAACGGCTGACGGGACAGTAAAGTCGCGGTAACTGACCCGGCGATTTCTGGCCGGTTAGAGAGCTTAAAAGGGGAACAAATTTTCAGTATCGCAGGAATACCGACAAATGTAGACAGCGATGACGAGGTTTTAGCAGAACTGTTCGTGAGATTGAGGAAAGAGAAGAAAGTCAGATGACGCGGATTACAAATTTATATTTCACCTGTCAAAGGAAGCTGTACTACGTTTTTTCCATCTTTTAATTGAGGAATTGGACCATATGATGAAAGGGGATACTATTTCTCTGTTTTCTTAAATAATACTGTTTATCTGTAGTAATATGCATTTAATTTCAGTACTTCGTGAATTCCATTGTGTTATTTATGTAATTCAGGCACACGAAAATAACGATTCGTGTCGTTTACCTGGCGTGTTACAGTGTTTTCAGAAGTGGAAAGAATTGTTTCATTCTATTTAGCGGACAGTGCCACAGTAGACTTAACCAAATCGAAGAACTACATCAGTTATGTGTACTATCTGTATTAACAGATTTTTCTATTTTAGAGAAAACATCGCTTACAGAACGTTTTGATTAAATAATGGTGTTCCAATTTCGCTTGGCCCCATTACATCAATAGAAGTAAATATTTTCAGGTCTTATTCTTTTGTGAATTCCATTTTTTGCAAACACCAGATCACTGTCAGAACAAATTTCTGCCTTTAAGTGAAAATCTTAGGATCACAGGGTGCTTACTCAAGCTAAGTTTAACACAGTAAGAAAAAGAGGAATGTTGTCATTTTTTCTTCTTCATTTTTGCTTTCTCTGCAATTTTAAGTGATATTTCCCCAGATACAGAACGTAGCTGTTGTGTTTCTCAATTATTTGTATTATCCACATATGCCAACCATAATTTATCATAAAATAATAGGTATATAAATATATATGTTATTTTCTGTCCCCTGCTTTGTGTCAAATTGTATCTAGTTGACAGTAACTTAAATTTAAATATTTTGTATTGTAGTTGTGTGAAGTACCATCTTTCTGAAATTGATGGCTTTTTATGATTGTTAAATGTAACAAAATATTAGATAGTACACTAATGTCCCAAGTTCACACAGTCACATATATAGCAAAAATTCTGTTCATTCTCATCTCCCATTGGAACAATACCTTTATATCTTTCAGTGAGTGCTTCAGAGCAACAAAATTGTCCACCACATAGCATTATTCCCATAAATATTTTAATTATAGATGCTTATCAAACTAAGATTAACAAAGTAAAGTCCGCAGCTCGTGGTCGTGCGGTAGCGTTCTCGCTTCCCGCGCCGGGGTTCCCAGGTTCGATTCCCGGCGGGGCCAGAGATTTTCTCTGCCTCGTGAGGACTGGGTGTTGTGTGATGTCCTTAGGTTAGTTAGGTTTAAGTACTTCTAAGTTCTAGGGGACTGATGACCGTAGATGTTAAGTCCCATAGTGCTCAGAGCCATTTGAACCATTTGAACAAAGTAAAATCAACAGGAAGGCCATAGCAGATAGCTGTTGTTTTTCTCAGTTATTAGTATTATCCACATAACCACATCCATATTTATAATAAAGTAAGTGTTATCTTTGTGTTATGAGGACACAGACATTGGTCATTCGGTTAACTAGAGTTTTTAGCTATTGAATCATAATCCAGTGGAAGAAGTGGCTGGCATATTTCGTTTTTAAATTTCTCTTGAACTGTCTCATGTCATTCTTTTCTTTCAGAAATTACTCTGTTCCACCGAAGAACCAGCTATTAAGGAAACTCAAATATTTTGCTTCTGGTGATTTTCTTCTGTCACTGGAGACTTTGTTGTTATGGGCAAGGGAACAACCATCAGGATTGTTAGAAGGCTGTGTATGACACTGGACAACATGCACAAGAGACAATTTTTTAAAATTATTCCAGTTCTCTGATGTAATTAAATGAATATAAAATAAACAAATGTATATGGATTAATATATTTTTATTCTAAAATAATTTGTTTTAATGTTTATTTTCTGATTCTAATTTTGAGCTTTATTTTCTTTTGTAACCATTGCAGTTCTTCCTCCCTTCTCTAGTTCTTGTCAAGCTGCTTTTGAAGCAGCACCAACTCTGCTAACCCTTTCACATTTGAGAATACGAATTTTTAATCTGGAAACAAAACTTAGAGTTCTGAGCTGAGATGATTGTAGAAAAGAAGGAAGAACGCAATGAAGTTGTTATGCTTCCAGTTATTTCCCTCCCACATTATATATAGCTGCGCTAGATGATTGAACAAACCAAAATTATGCTTGAAATAATTATTGTTCTTCAAGAGATTTACGGTGAGATACAGTAGCAACAGCCACCAGTTTGATATGTGGCTTAGGTACATTGCTACCCCAGGATTGTAAAACAGATAATGGTTGCTTACTGCAAATGCTGACATCTTATTCTTCATATATACCCTCAGTGTAATTAATAATCACAACATCACAGACATGGGATTTATATATGCCTAAGAAGTGAAAAGGTGGATGTACAAATAATGTTCAGTAATTCAGCAAGGGTATTTTCTGCAGAGTACTCACTTCTGCTGTAATGCAGTAATCATTCTTAGATGTAAATACAACAGCAAACTAGCGCGTAACCCCTCTCAGAATTTACAGTCAAATCAATCTCGACAATGTCTGTGTTGTTACAGTTTGTTGGAGAGGCTGAAACGACCTACTATTTCATGAAGCAGACCGCATTACACAGTTTCTTCTGTATTAAGGGTCTACTTACAATTCACCATCTACCATAGAGCTACATTTGATGGAATACTATCATGTGTAAAAATGTTGCATCTGAATCAAACTGACTGCGTCATCCTTCTGTTGACAACTTCATCAAATTGTGTATTTAATTGTGCACAAATTGGAACTTACGTTCCACACAGGGCGCCATCAATCTGCAGCCTCTGCTACCTTTTCTGAGCATAATATTTACGTGTTTACTTCTTTAAAAAAATCGTACATTTGGTGTAGCTGCTCTGCCGATCTATGTGAAGTTGTATGAGAATGGAAACTGTTGCATATGTTTTCCCCATATCTATCTAGAAAGATCTCTTACTGGTCAGATAGCAAATATATGATCCCTTGACTAATTTCAGGATAGATCGTTACATTGTTATACATATAAGTACCCGACCTATTTAGTTAAATGTTTTGCACTAATATTTCCACTGAATGAGATTGCAGCGATTTTCGTGTATTCTGCTACACTCGCGAACTTATTTACAGCAAATAGTTTTGCGATCTGGTACTCTCATTACTCATGTTTCACACACTATTTCTGCAGACAACGAGTAAGTAAATATGATATGACGTACACGAAAATACCCAGAGTGCTCTTCGGTTGTTGTTTACTTAAGTGGGTATGTACGCTGTTCCAGGAACAACTATCTGGGCCATAAAGTGGCATCATACAATGTGCACTCCAAGATAAACAATGGTTAGCCCTTCGATCATAGATACTAGTAGACTGGCCTTGCTGTGCAGCAGCTATAGGGCTAGGTGACTCCAACATAAACCATGTGACTGTTGGCAAAACGTGGCGGGATTTCAAATCAGCGGTCTGCATCCTATGTTTGTATCGTATTTTCCCCACATTTCTCAATTGACTGCCAAACGCTTCCAACAAAAATTACTTTTTTATTTGCGAAAAATTATGCCAGAACTACATTTGACCTGGATTTGTGCACAGTACCACTTATAAAATCTAACAAATACATCGAACGCCACTCTGGTGGGCAGTGGGACGAAATTACTATAAACTATCAATTAAAGTAAAATGTCGTTAAAATTCTTTTAAACAGCAAGAGTGGGCTCATGTCACAACTTTAAACATTGGATTCGCCGCGTTTTGAGCTCTAGTCACTTATAAAAGAAAATGGGATATGGGAATTATGTCAACTATAGGAGCCAAAATTGTCGACTTTAGGAGCAAGTCCATTTTGGAGTATCAATTTTAGGTGTACTTCAAAGGTTCAGTTCCCACTATTTCTGTGTTACTTAAAGACTATATACCAATTAGCACATCCAACCGAAAATAACTAATCCTCAGTGTGCATCAGAAGATCTCTGGTTTACCGAAATCTGTGAGCAGGGTAAGCCATGTGTAACTAACCACATTACTTTGGGTTATTACATTAAGAGTGGGAATGGAAATTCTTATTGATTGTGAAACTAACGTGAGAAGATTAGGGTCGCCAGCGACTCTAACCATACAACTAATCAAAATTTTGGCGGAGTCGGAAAATAAATTAATTTGATCACAGACTAAAAACTCATAAAAATTCGTATGTTGTGATATCACTCATAGGAGATGCGATGTAATTAATAGTATTTCCCGTGCACTGTCCACGAGAATCAACCATTTAAAATAAAATAGTACATGAATGAACACTGTGCAGAAGATCACCTCCCAGCAACACACCTAAAAATAAGACTTAATCTAAAGCATATGTTTTAAAATAAAAGGGGAAACTAATCACTGGACCTGTGCGTAAGGAAACGCGTTGGATGTGTTAACAGGAAAGCTATGAGGTGAGTGGCTTAGGTGCAAAAACGTAACCTCGGAATGTAAAAGTAGATTGTGTATAAAATCATTTATGGATGTGAGGCATGTACACAATTCCTGATAACATTAATTCCTAAAACATTAAAGAAAAGCATCGATACATACACCGTTATAATCTACACCTAAAATCATTGGTTTGAATCATTCATACAACTGCTGTTGCCTGATAACTGATCGCAATAACTCGTGAAACAGTACATGTTTCACAGTACACCCGCGTGCCCACGAGGTTTGTGGAGACGCAATTTCTAAGTATCGTGGCCAAGTTGCAACAATACCACATCACACAATCATGAACAGCTAACATTCTTTAAAACAAACATGAGACCAAACACTTAGTGATGACGGTAGCCCAACAAACTCTATGTTCAACCATGAGGTCGGCTCCCCACAGACGAAAGATACATAATGCAAGGAAAATTTACGAGAAGGCAAAGCTATTAATATTTAGAAAAATGAACGCTTATACAGGCATAGCTGAAAGCAAACAGACATTCATACAGAGGTGACTGCTCACTTCTTATCGACACCTTTGTGTGACGCTCTTCCGGCGGTTCCAAGTCTGCTATAGAAATTCACTAAAAGAAAAATTTCCCAAAGTTTTGCATTCCTTGCTGCGACAAGGCAAAGCAATCTTTCAGAGTTGAAAAGCGAGACTAAAAGCTAATAGCTCTACCCTCGCCAAGTAACAACGAGCCACGCGGTCAGTCTAACTCACCCTTCTTTGACTGGAGCACAGCTGTGGACGCTTCCCGTACCGGCGGCAGACTGCCTCCCTTTTTCATCTCTAGCCTCGTCCACGCTCTGCGTGGCCCGGATTACCCAAAGATGCCATTTCCACCACCAACCTAACACAGGTGGATTTCTCACAAGTAGCGCAAACCTCTTAGCCTACTTGACCACTACGAGAGTTGGCTATTCTGTACAACTGCTGCTGAGTCTGTATGACTATCGCAGACTTTCTGCAGCAGACTACGCCACCGTCTAGCAACGTGACACACAATGGTATTCATTCAATCACGCCACTATGAGTGATATGAGAAAAGAGAAACTAGGAAAGGAAAGAGAAATACTGGTGAAAATGGGCTACCAGACTAATGAAAGGTGGCTGTAGGACCCTTTCATCACCCCAAACGTTCTGGAGAAGACTGTGTCGCGAATTTTCTCGCCATGCTAGGAGATTCGCCAACAGTCTTCG
Source organism: Schistocerca piceifrons (assembly GCF_021461385.2). Lineage (NCBI taxonomy): Eukaryota > Metazoa > Arthropoda > Insecta > Orthoptera > Acrididae > Schistocerca > Schistocerca piceifrons. The sequence continues at coordinate 63,007,143 of NC_060142.1, forward strand.
AAACAAACATATCCTAACGAGTAACAATTGCGACAGGCAAACAGCAGTACAAAATAATTGATTAGTCTCTTATATCCAAATGAGTTTTATCTTACCTTAGTCAATTATTGTGACATCATGCGGTCTGGAAGGCAAACAGAAAAAATTAAATTAAGCGTGATATTATATGCTAACATCATGTCATCTGACCTACTATGACAACAAATATGGGATATTATTTATAATTGCCTTAACCAATTACAAAAGTTAACATAGAGACTTTGATGAACAGGTATACAAAATATATAAATATATAAACAAATACAATGATGCAAAATCATTATCACGAACCAAAGCAGTATCAGCTGGTGCTGACATATATAAAAACATGTAAGTGAAGGTGCAAAATACAGTATTCACAACAAATACAGCGATATAAAATCATTAATGAACCCAATGGAATGACAGCTGATAAATAACAGCCTATGGAAAATAAGACATGAGTACAAAAACACATCCAGAAACCAGCTCGTTGACACGCTGTCAGTTTTCAGTTTCGTCACATGGTAGTTTCACTGGGTATTCTCTTTAGGTGCTGGGGTGGGCGTCTCTTCTAAAGGCGACTTGGAGGATAAGCTACTAGGGGACCACAACACTGAACTGGCGAGTTCGCAGCGGCGTTGATTGTAACGTCCGTTGCAACTCAGGTTTTCATCCTAGACAGCACCCCGCGACGTTGCCTCGTGCCCGTTTCCACCCTCTGCGTCCATACTGTGGGATGGTTTGACGTTGCAAATTTGCAGAACATCGCCGCTTGTGGGCCCTGCCTCACCATCGAGAAGGCGGCTTGGCGGTCGTCGTCCGTGTGTTGCGGAGGAAAGTGTTTTACGACACACGCCCCTGTCTCCTGTCATGTCAATGGAGAGACACGTGCTCTTCTCCATCGCATCGAGGTCGACGTAAACTCGTGCGGGTGTCGGGCTTGAGACCCGCTTATCACGGCTTTGCACCGTCTCAGCTGATGCGTTAGTGGTGGGACCCGTGTCCCTCCTGGCAGTGGGCGTTACCTCACCGCAGCGGCCGTCTGGACTAGCGGCGCTCAGGGATCGGCGGCCTCGCCTGGCGTGAGTCATACTTTACCTTTCGCTTGTCAGATGACTAGCGCATGGAGTGGAACGCCAGCCATCAGCTGGCGCTGCCGTGGGTACACGCCTGCGGGCCCCGGTGTGAGCCTGGGCTTGGAGGAAGACCAGCATCCCCTCCCCTCTGATGGGGAAACAGCTGTGACCGCTCACCGCACTACTGCCTCGCCATTGATAGCAGGGTGGACCAAGCCCTGTGCTTTCTGATGCAGAGGCTCCCTAGGCGGCCTTGCACCCACTTAAGAACTGCGCTCAAAGAGATCATTACAAAGTATCATGTGTACAGATTACCACAAAATCAGCGGAGTTTCTTTTACTCCTGATCAATACGTGGAATATTGGCCAAAATCAACTTGACAGGAAGGGCCTTGTTAACAATACCAATAAAAAACAATGAGGAAAATTACATAACCAATATTCAAACAAACAAAAAAATCCTTTTTGTAAAATATAGTTCCAGCATTACATCTGCTGTCAATCATTCATGGTAGATCTTGTACAAGGTTTAGTCAGGATTTGGATAGGATATGGTGTCGCTGCTAACTACAGACACAAAACTACACCTACTCCTAACTACGCCCTCACACACAATCTACAGAGCTCGTACTAGTCACCATCACCATATATCCTGACTACAATTCCCACATATAAACAAAATATTCCTTTCAACATCAATACCGATATCGTTGTTCATTGACTGCTGCTCCAAGGTTTGCAGCACACGTTTGATGATCTGTGAAACATTTCTGAGACTTCTTTTCTATGGACATTGCATAATATAAGTTATGATTAATGAGACACAGAAGGTTCATTCAAGTCATCTCTGGAATGGTAAATGTTTCAACATCTATTCATCAGACTAATGCAAAAGGTCAGTGGGCATAAAAATGGAAATAAAAATCATTCTATCCTATTAGCATACACATAAACACTTCATCCTATAAGTACATGCAAAAGACTGTCAAAAGAAATCCATTGTCCAGAGCCACGAGTACCCAACTTACTGCTGTCATAAGATACTCATAATGATTGCATGATTACTCACCACATGTCCCCAGGGGTCTTCACCTACCATCATGTTATTTCAGCTTGGATGTAGTCGCATTGAGTCTCTATTAAATATCAAGCTGCTTGAGTTTATAAGCTGTTTCCGTATACGTCTTCTGGGATTTCACATTCTGGTGCCCTCAACCGTACCTAGTAATATGTGGTGGCAAGTTACACTTTCCAAATATCTTATAAGATGGCAACTCTGAAAATCAAACACTATTAATCTCCCTTCGTACACAAATCCTTCACCTACAAGTCACCAAGTCGCTTCATCAACACCGCAGTACATTTGAAAAATCTCACTGAATCATGCTCACCTAAGGGGAATAAGAACATTACAACTGTAATTTATCATCAAGAATTACCTTACGACCAATGACTGGTCACGCCAACATACCCGATACCTTTTTTAGCCATCAAGAAACAAAAGCCATCTTACTGTAACAGAAAATACTTCATCTGAACCTCATAATCATTCACATTCAGACATTATAAAGCTGCACAAAACTACTCTTTTCTGCTCAGAAGAAGAAATAACTACACATATACACTTTAATTTTAATCACACCAGAGTGAATCAAAACACTGGAAAATATACACAGTAAATGTACTAAGGAGACACAACTGGGTTTACCGCAGGCACACCAATACTGTGGCCCTCCCTCAACAAATCTTCCATAATAACGTCTTCCTTTATCAAATGCACATGAGTATCATCAATAGCAGCAGTCCTCATTAAGTTGACGCCAACCGAGTCAGCCCATAGTCATTGATCCCTTTGATTACGGTCATATGGCGGATTGTGCCACGGGTTTGCAGGACGTATTTCAACACCCACTGGCGGACCACCCGTACTGTTTAGAGCACCCCTGTTGTCGCTTGTTAGATAATTATTTTATGGTCGCTTACGACTACCGTTTCTAGTTCAGCTATAACTGCGCCTAAATCTCTGCTCATTACCATATCTTCTAAACTCCCGGGGGTGTCTTTGATTTCCTCTCGGCGAATGATGATTATTGGCATCGTTCATTCGGCCCGCGTTCCGTGAGGAGTCGCGACGCTGCCAACGCCCATGCGTTCTGTAACTCTCAGGCGACCTGTTACGTCTGGATTGCCAACTGTCTCTACGCCTGCGGCTTCGCTTGCGCGGCCGCTGTTCGTAGGCGCCCTGACCGTAATTCTGCGTGGTGCCATTCGCATAGCACTCAAGCTCTAAAAGGAGATTGCCAAACCCCTCTACGTCATCCTTACATCGGCCTGCAAGAATAACGTGCCGCAACTGCATTGGAAACTTTCCCAGGCAAATACGAATAATTTCCGCAGGTCCATAAGGATCGTCAAGATGTTCATTCGCCTGCGCCATGTGCTCGAACATCTGCACAGGGCTGGAGAATTTTGACCTGTTTCTTTGGTAGCATAATGAGTCCGTGTTTTACACGACTTTGCGCTGCCACTGACCAATAGATCGACAGGAAGTGTTGTCGAAACTCCCCGACAGTGTACCAATTGCGTGCAATTGACCTCATCCGCGCCGCTGGCTCACCTTCGAGGTAGCCGCACATATACTCTATTTTGTGCACACTGGGCCACGTAGGAGGAAGGGAGAACTCGAACTGCTGTAACCAGGGGGCGGGTGAATCCCCGTAGCCGAGTTACGGAAGACTTCAAACTTCCTCACCGTCAGAAAATGTTTAAAGTCAAATTCGTGAGTTTCCCTTGGCGAACGTTCCTGGGGATATCCGCGCCATTCCCACCTGGTACGAGATCTGTGATCGTGACGATGATCAAATTCGCCATCGTTCCCAAAATCATCGTCGGATTAATGACCCTTTTGTTCATTTCTTTCAACTTCATGGGCCGTTAACCCTTTTAGGAGAAGTTCTAAACGGGCCATGCGCTCAAATAGTCCCTCGATAACCCCTCTTTGTTGTATATTTATTTCACACTGTCCGCGCGGACATTTCGTTATCGACCGTATTTCGTCCGCATCCGCTGATAACGAGGTAATCGTCTGAGATCCTGGATATTTCTTCTCGCATCTCTCGGTGGGCCGTGTCTTGTAGTGTTTGCATATGCCCTTGCTCTCGCTCGAGGGCTATTATCGCCTGGCTGAGGGTTTCTACCTGCGCGCTAAGGTGGACCGGGCACTTAGCCGCAGTGTCCTCTATTCGGGACACAAGAGCCGCGTGGTCACTGTGGCATTGTTCTGCTAACGCGCGGAGATCCCCAGCGGAACTTTGTACTACTCGGGGCTCAAGAGCCGCGTGTTCACTCCGGTATTGTTCTGCTAGCACATGTAGATTCCCAGGGAACCTTTCATCTTGCTCCATCACCTGCTTACTAATGACTAGCTGCCCCTTTTCTAAAGCGGAGATGCGTTGGCCAATGATCATCAGTTTCTCCCCAACACCCTGTACTATTTCACTACTCAATCTTTTATTTGCTTCCTCGATATCCCTCTTATTACTGTATAGTAATTGCCGCAGCATAGTCTGTAATGAATTTGCATCTATCGACTGATTCGAAAACACTAAAGCGGGCTCAGGATGGACAACACTTGTACTTGCGTTTTTCGAGTTTCGTTCCTGTATGGACTCGACGTTTTGGTCTCGTCCTTGTTCAGGGTTATCGTCTGGCTGGTTTTTTCGATTGTGGCTCCCTGAAGAGCTACGCGTCTCCATCATAAGGGTAGTTACTCCGTGCTCCAAAATACAAGAATACTGCCAAAGTCACCTAATGGACTCACACTCCCAACAAGGCAGCCAAGATTTACTATATTACACGGATACACGCCACAGGACAAGAATCTACCCACACTTGTAACACAATGGAATACTAAATTACAATGCCTATTCAGTAATACATAAACAAGATAAAACATGGAAGAAAATGCACACCTATATCCTAAATCCACGTAAATTCTGTGTTGCAGAAAGACAATATACCAATTAGCACATCCAACCGAAAATAACTAATCCTCAGTGTGCATCAGAAGATCTCTGGTTTACCGAAATCCGTGAGCAGGGTAAGCCATGTGTAACTAACCACGTTACTATGGGTTATTACATTAAGAGTGGGAACGGAAATGCTTATTGATTGTGAAACTAACGTGAGAAGATCAGGGTCGCCACGGACTCTAACCATACAACTAATCAAAATTTTGGCGGAGTCGGACGGAAAATAAATTAATTTGATCACAGACTAAAAACTCATAAAAATTCGTACGTTGTGATATCGCTCATAGGAGATGTGATGTAATTAATAGTATTTCCCGTGCACTGTCCACGAGAATCAACCATTTAAAGTAAAATAGTACATGCATGAACACTGTGCAGAAGATCACCTCGCAGCAACACACCTGGAAATAAGACTTAATCTAAAGCATATGTTTTAAAATAAAAGGGGAAACTAATCACTGGACCTGTGCGTAAGGAAACGCATTGGATGTGCTATGAGGTGAGTGGCATAGGGGCAAAAACGTAACCTCGGAATGTAAAAGTAGATTGTGTATAAAATCATTTATGGATGTGAGGCATGTACACAATTCCTGATAACATTAATTCCTAAAACATTAAAGAAAAGCATCGATACATACACCGTTATAATCTACACCTAAAGTCATTGGTTTGAATCATTCATACAACTGCTGTTGCCTGATAACTGATTGCAATAACTTGTGAAATGGTACACGTTTCGCAGTACACTCGCGTACCCACGTGGTTTATGGAGACGCAATGTCTAGGTATCGTGGCCAAGTTGCAACAGTATCACATCACACAATCATGAACAGCTAACATTCTTTAAAACAAACATGAGACCAAACAGTGATGACGGTAGCCCAACAAACTCTATGTTCAACCATGAGGTCGGCTCCCCACGGACGAAAGATACATAAAGCAAGGAAAATTTACGAGAAGGCAAAGCTATTAATATTTAGAAAAATGAACGCTTATACAGGCATAGCTGAAGGCAAACAGACATTCATACAGAGGCGACTGCTCACTTCTTATCGACACCTCGTGTGACGCTCCTCCGGCGGTCCAAGTTTGCTACAGAAATTCACTAAAAGAAAAATCTGCCAAATTTTTGCATTCCTTTCACATGAACTGCAAAAAAGAACCATGGGGAGAATCTGGTTAGTAAGTAGAATTTATTTGTATGTTGTCAGGCAACACATCACAAAGAAATGGATGGCGTCTTGAGGCACTGCAACAGTGGCAAAATCCTTTCTTTGCAATGTATACATCATGTAATGTTCTAAAGTTGTTTGTTTGGATATATGGTTGTGGCTGGTTTCTTTATTGTTTAAGTATTGGCTCTCTTAATTTTGTATGAAACAGTTTTGCAAGGATGAATGGCCAACATTATGTGGTTTCACAAGCTAGCCCCACTACAAATAAGGCACTTGAACTATTAAAACCATAGCAAGAGGGAAAGAAAACCTGAACATCTTGAAGGGAAACATATTGAGGGAGATATGACTACTACAGAAAAATTTACATTTGACTGTCAATTAAACTTAACTTAAAACCGGCCACTTTTTCATAGGACATGATGACAGCTCGTAATACTGTGTTTCTTTTAGTAATTCTGGAAGAAATTTGACATAACAAATGAAAAAACTGGGTGCTTCGGCTTTGTAGGACGTAACATTCAGATTCTTCTTCCTCGATTTCCTTGTCTAGGGTGTGATATTTCCCTGCTATACCATGTAATGACATGTATAAGCTATCCCTGCAAGCCACAAACCATTTGAATCCAATAAATGTCTTTTTCGTACAAGTGTGGACTATAGTACCCACACATATGTGCTACTGCATTTTGTCTAAGCTCTTTGCTCATAATTGTTGAAAATCATCTTGCAAAGATCACAATTTCTGTGAGAAAACAGTTGCGGACATCTATGCGAGTTGAGATTGCGTGACTTGAATTGACTTGCCTTGCCATGCTGTGATAGACAGTGTGAATATACCTTCCCATGATGGCGCTGTGATGTTGCTGTGACAGATAGTGTGAACTGGTCTTTTGTAGACTTATTTCTTGTAAATGGTTTGTTCTACAGTTCCCATTTTCTAAGACTTTTAATAAATGTATTTGATGTACATGTCTACAAAGAACTAAACATTTTGGACTTGGCATAATGTACACCTACCAGAAAGACCGCCAAAACTGTGTTTAGGCCTGTCCACAGCTATTATTGTTCATCTTAAGACCAATTCACATTGGCTGTCCCGCAATGTTAGAATGCAGTGGATTCCAATTGCCACACTGGTGGTCCTGTCCTGTCATGTCATGCCACCGTCAAGATTCCTCAGGAAGAAAGTTCTGTTGACTGACGGCTGTTTATTGTTATCACATGATCCCAAAGCTCATTTCCTCGATATATGGCCACCTGCAGATTACCACATTTCATTTTGTTATGGTTTTTGTGGTTAATGTCTATTGTTTTTTGTTTGTAATTTGTTATAATTGTTTTGTTTTATCACTTCTTTTGTCAAAATTTATAATAAATGACGAAAGATTAATTAAAGTAGTGAGGCAGCAGTTTGAATACAAACTAGGTACAGGAAGTCAGTTGAAATCTGAAATTGATAGCAGTGGGATTTTTGGGGAAATATAAGTCTATATAGAAATGGTAGGCAAATGGAGTGGTATGTTTGTCACAGCAGACAAGAATATAAAATCCACTGAGGTAAAAATTGAAGCTACATGTGAGGTTAACTGAGAAAGACTCACTATTGGGGTGAGCATAAAATGATTATTGGATCCTTCTATCAACCACCAGACTCATCTCCTGATATAACCAAAAATTTAATAGAAAACATAAGTTCATTTTTAAGTAATTTCCCCAATCTTGCTGTGATAATCGATGGAGTCTTTAATGATTAAACAATTATTTGTAAAAATTACAGCTTTTAAGTGGTCAGCGTGATAGGACATCCTGTGAAACTTTACTAAATGCCGTCTATGGAAACTATATAGAACAGATAGTTAGGAAGTCCACTCATGATGGAAACTTATTGAATCTAATGGTAACAAACAGACCTGACCTCTTCGAGGATGTTCACATCGAAACTGGTATCAGTGACCATGACATGATTGCGGCAACAATGGTTACCAGAGTGTGAAGGACAACTAAAACCAGGAGAAAGATTAAGTAGGTAAAAAGATCAGTAGGGTCATATCTCAATGAGGAACTTGAAACTTTCAGCACATGTCAGGAACACGCATAGGAAATATGGCTCAAGTTTTGACCATGCATTGTTTAGATATGTATCCAGTAGGGAAAAGTCCATAAGTGGGGGGGGGGAGGGGAGGAGGGGAGGGGGAGGACCTCCGTGGCATACAGTCACTGTAAAGGAACTTCTTAAGAAACAGAGATTACTGCATGTTGTTGTTGTGGTCTTCAGTCCTGAGACTGGTTTGATGCTGCAGCTCTCCATGCTACTCTATCCTGTGCAAGATTCTTCATCTCCCAGTACCTACTGCAACCTACATCCTTCTGAATCTGCTTAGTGTATTCATTTCTTGGTCTCCCTCTACGATTTTTACCCTCCATGCTGCCCTCCAATACTAAATTTGTGATCCCTTGATGCCTTTGAACATGTCCTACCAACCGATCCCTTCTTCTAGTCAAGTTGTGCCACAAACTCCTCTTCTCCCCAATTCTGTTCAATACCTCCTCATTAGTTATGTGATCTACCTATCTAATCTTCAGCATTCTTCTGTAGCACCACACTTCGAAAGGGTACTTCATAATAGGAGCAAAACAACACATAGGGCCATGGACAGAGAGATGCTGAATGAAGCATGTTTGGCTGTCAAGAGAGCGATGGGTGATACAGTAAATGACCACTGTAGCAGAATATTGTCAAGAGATCTTTCATGGGATCCAAAGAAATTCTGGTCATACATACAGGCTGTTAGTGGCATAAAGTTGGTGGCCTGTACCTAGTGAATGAGACAGGACCTGAAATTGAGAGTAGTAAAAGCAAAAGCTGAAATGCTTAACTCCATTTTCAAATGTTTCTTTACATAGAAAAACCCAGGAGAACTGCCCCAGTGTATTACTCATATCATAGAAAAGATAAATGAAGTAAGTATTAGTGTCAGTGGTACTGAGGAGCAGTTGAAATCGTTAAAACTGACCAAAGCTCCAGGGGCCAATGGAATCCCTGCCAGATTCTATGCTGAATTTATGGCTGAGTTGGCCCCTATTCTCACTTGATCTATAATAGGTCCCTCAAACGAAAAACTGTGCCTAGTTCTCAGGTTACATCCATCTTCAAGAAGGGCATTAAATTTATACGCAAAACTACTGTCCAATATCCTTGTCATCGATTTGTTGTATAATCTTGAAACATATAAAACGTAATGAGGTACCTTGAACAGAACGAGCTCCAACAAGCATGGATTTCGAAAATTTCGATGATGTGAAACAAGTCTCACACATTTCTCACATGACATACTGAAAGCTTTGGATCAAAGCAGTCAGGTATATGCTGTATTTCCCAACTTCCAAAAAGCATTTGACTCAATACCACTCCTAGGTGTACTGCCAAAAATAAGAACATGTGGGGTATCAAGTGAAATGTGTGAGTGGATTGAGAACTTTTCGGTAGGGAGGACCCAGTACGTTCTCTTGGATGAAGAGTCATCATCATATGCAGAAATAACTTTGGGTGTGTACCACAGAAGTGCATAAATCCATATCTTGATGTGATTTCATTGTGGTGCAGAGATTGGCACCTTGCTCTAAATGTTCAGAAATGTAAAATTTTGCACTTCACAACACGAAAAAAACGTAGTATATCATGACAATGAGTCACTGTTGGAATTGGCCAACTCATACAAATACCTGGGTGTAAGACTTTGTAGGAATGTGAAATGGACTGATCACATAGATTCAGTTGTAAGTAAAGTAGGTGGTAGACTTCACTTTACTGCTACAATACTGGGGAAGAGCAATCATTCTACAAAGGGGGTTAAAAATCACACATGCAACAGGTCCTAGAAAAATGTGTAAGTGTGTGGGACCCATACCAAACAGACCTAGCAGGGGATATTGAATATATACAGAAGAGGACAGCATGAATAGTGACATGTTTGTTTATTCCATGTCAGAGTGTCACAGAGATAGTGAAGGAACTAAACTGGAAATCTTGGAGATAGATGTAAAGTATCCCAAGAAAGTTTATTAACAAAGTTACAAGAACTTGATTTAAATGATTACTCTACGAATATATTGCAACCCCCTATATATCGCTCAGATAGGGGTCATGAAGATAGGATGAGAATAATTAGTGATGCACAGAGACACTCAAACAACCATTTTTCCTAAGCACCATACACAAATGGAACAGGAATAAACCCTATTAACTGGTACAGGGAATGTACGCTCTGCCATGCACCTCACTGTGATTTGCAGAGTATAGATGCAGACGTAGATCTAGAATTGTGTGACGTGAATGTACTAAATTACTTGCCCTCTACTAGTTTATAAAGTGGATTTTTATAGATGCTGGTATGGTATTTAATATCTCACAATGAAATGCATTGCAGTATAGATATAAATTGAAGTGAAAAAAGTAGTGTGGGTAGAACCAGGTTGATTAGTAGGTGGAATTAGTTTTCATATTGTCAGGTATTTGTATCGTTTCATACTGAAATGGACTGCAACATTCAGACACTATTGGTTGTTTGTTTGAATATATGTTTGTGGCAGGCTTGTTTATTGGTATGTAGTTCTCTGGATTGTGTGTGAAACAGTTTATCAAGCGTCATTGGTCAGTATAAACAACTTAACCTCAAACAAATCAATTTTTCGTGGGATGTTATGGCAGTTCACAATACTGTGTGTCCTGCGCCCGGGTTCCCAGGTTTGATTCCCGGCGGCGTCAGGGATTTTCTCTGCCTCGTGATGACTGGGTGTTGTGTGATGTCCTTAGGTTAGTTAGGTTTAAGTAGTTCTAAGTTCTAGGGGAGTGATGACCGTAGGTGTTAAGTCCCATAGTGCTCAGAGCCATTTGAACCAATACTGTGTGCTTTTTAACAATTCCGGATTCAACCTGGCATTAAGAAATCAAAAAACCGGTGCTTCGACTTCCTAAAATATAAACTGAAGATTCCTCCTCCTCTAGCTCTTTGAATAGTGTGTGAAATTCCTCTTCTGTATCACTTAATGACTTTACCTGACCCACAGTCCTTTTTGTTTTTTTGTTTTGTTTTGCACTTCTGTCTTCTTTCTCTAATATATACACTATCCTGTAAGCTGTAACCATTTAAGTCCAATACATGTCATTTTCGTACAAATGTGGACTCCAGCAGCCACGTAAATGAACTATCAAGTTGTGTATGTGCAATTTTCACTCAAACACAGTTGAAAACCGACTTATGAAGATCGCAAATAGCGCGAAAAGAGCAGTGAGGACAGCCATGCAATTTGAGATCACACGACTTCAAATGACTTGACGTTTGGTGATGTGACGGACAGTGTAAATACATCTTGATGTGACGGTGCTGTGACATGAAATGCGAACTGGCTGATTGGTTTATGGCGTTCTGCAGACCCTTTTAGATGAGGAAGGAAGCTTTATTGCTTGAATGGCGCAGTTGTGCTGATCAGAATACAGTTGTATCGAAAATAAAACAGTTACAGTTGCAAAGTTATTTTTATTTATGAATAGTGCGTTTTGCTATGATTAGGCATCATCAGGTTATGTAAAACTATCAAATGAAGTTCATTGGACTGGCTACCAAACCTCTATGTCAACCGCATACAGGGCAATTCATCTGGATGAAAATCCAGTCATCAGAATACTGTAAGTAAAAGGAACTTTGGGAACAGTTCAAAGGTTCCCACTATTGCTTTTAGTTATTATGGCGGCCTGATTTACATCCAGTCGGTTTTATGGGAATGTGGTTGACACAGAGCTTTGGTAGCTGGTGCAATGAACTTCATTTGACAGTTTTACATGATCTGATGATGCCTAACCACAAGGAAATGCGTTATTTTTAAATAAAAATAACATTGCAAGTATGACTGTTTTATTTCCAATATAAACATGAAAACCATGTTGCTGTGTCAGACAGCCAGTGATGTTGTGGAGTGAATACTAACTGTACTTCGCTTGTTTCATAATGGAGATTCCAAGACATGGTTTGGTGCAAAAATTTAAAATACTTGATTTCAATGTCAAATGATGAATCCGAAGCAGAAGTTACTCATAATGTCTGTGAAATCGATGAATTACAAGAAAACACTGCAAACGCTATTGATAGTGAGGAATGTATCCCTCCTATCGACAAAATCAGTGACTTTTCAGACAGCGACGTTGCCCCTGCTACACAGGAGCAGACCGAAAAGGGACAAACCAATGTTGCTTTACCAATAGCAGGTATGTTTGTAAACTCTTTATATTATTAATATTGTGCATCTTCATGTTTTCGCGGCGCAAACATTGTTCCGTAAAATTTTGGTTGTGCAGCTGCATAAATTCGACTTCTTCTTATATATGAGCTGTATACCGTCCAGACATCTTCAAAGTGAACCTGGAACACAGTGAACAGAAATAGATTATGTAAAATTTTGTGGTTTATATGATTTGATCAAATGGACACACATTCCCAAAGGACAGATTTCTTTGCACCAGCTACCCCTGTGTGGAATTCTTTCATTGACAATTTCTTGGAGTGTTACATTCTGGATGAAAATATCACTGTGGATGAGCAACTCTTTTCTTGCAATGCTAGATACTCCTTCCTTCAATATATGAGCAATAAACCAGACTAATTTGGAATAAAGTATTGTTGCAGTTGATACTAATTCTAGGTACCCGGGGAATGATTTTCCTTACCTAGACCAAGATGAGCAGCACCCCACAGGTATTCCTGTTTCAGAGGATATTGTAATGCATCATATACAGCTATCAGTTTCTGCAGGATGAAATATTATATGTGATGGTCCCTTGAAACACAAGAATCCAAGAATTGAGACACAGAGAAGAAATCTAGAACGGAAATCCACTGCAGTGCCTTTGCACACAACTATACTTTGTAAGTCGGGTCATGGTATTGGTGTCATTCCACTGTGAAGTATAGATGTCGCAGATAGCCCATGACTTTTTTTTGCAGTGTACTGGACTTTGAAGCTATCAATACATGAGTACCCTGTAAGGAAGTACCAAGTTAAAAGGTAAGCTGAAGTCAGTTTATATACAAGTTGGCAGAAAAGTTAACTTCAGCATGTAGGCTACAAGGAGACAAAATACAAATACTTATACAATACCGCAACATAGCAACATTTGCAAGACTTGTCAAATTGAAGGATGTAGATGGAAGGACAGTAGGAAGTACTAATGTGGAAAGTGCAACAAGTATGTTAGTGGACAATTTTTAGGCAATGCTGAATACACATTTGCAAGTATTACCATGCAGCATGTGGTTTTGAATCAATGAGATATAAGTTATGTATATTTCCCCAACTATATATTGTGCTATATAAAATTTTATATTAGAACACATATTTTTATTAAAGAAAGTTAGTCTCACGTTTTGTTATCATGTATATTTGAATTGATTATTAGGTTAAACGTTCATTGCACCATGTAATTACTCAGAAAAAAGTAAAACTGTATCCTGGTAAAGTGTACTAATAGTATGAAATAAATTAGCATATGTCCAAAATTGTTTACGATTTTTAAAATGGCCAATTAAACTGCATACATCAAAATGACTAGCTGGTTCTTTTAGACAGACCATAATGCCAAGTCCTTTTTGTGTTGAAAGAAAGTTTCTGCCATGTCTGATATGACAACTCATGTTGAAAATACTCCAACCTCAACTTCTGTATACTTGAAAAATTAACATAGAACTTTTAGATCATTTCTGTTTGATATGGGGAATGCACATGAAAATCTTTGCTTTATATCATCCAACACCTGAAACGTTGTCAGTTCAAAATCATAATTACTGAACACATGCGCCCCATCTGTAAAAATGTAGTCCTTGTGACACTTCTTCAGAATTTCTGCCTGTGGACTGTTCCCATGCGCCCCATCTGTAAAAATGTAGTCCTTGTGACACTTCTTCAGAATTTCTGCCTGTGGACTGTTCATTATAACTAACACAGAATCTGCACTCTTCAACTATGGCTGCAACATCTCCACATTGTCCTGTCATTCATAAAAAAACCCACTTCATACACTCACTCCTCAACATCGCTAACATCATTGTGATGCCTAGTTGTTGTGGAGTACAGGTTTTAGCAACATTCAGTATTATACAAGTGATTTCTTTCAAGTTCAGTCACAAACAGAGCATCATACTTCATCTTGCATAGTGTGGAAAGGGATTTTATTCGTGATACCTACAGCTATTATTTCCTTTTCTGTTTCAGTCAGTCCCAGGTGACTTACATCATGTTTAACCAACATGACTGATGCAAATTTGACATGGTATGAGTCATCTATAGCGTAAGTGATATTTATTTTTTCGAGACATTAAAAAATTTACTGCTGTCTTGCAATGTGAGCAGTCTAATGTCTTTACTTTTAGAGACAACATTGCTTGACAGAGCACAGGCATTATATACTAATGTCTTATACATTTATCAGTACCAGAATGTGAGCCCCACTATTTCACAAACATCACCTGTGTAGAATTTTCAGTTCCCATTTTGCATCTTTTAAGAGAACCAAGAGGTGAAATGTGCAGACCTCTACACTTCACTCATATGTCATGTGCGATTCTCTGAGTGTTCAAAATAATTATACTCTGTAAACACTTCATAATTTCATATGCTATACTTCACTGATCTTCTTTAACTCAATGACTCACTGTGATGGTCTCATTGACCTTTAAATTTTTTTATGTTTCTCTGCGTTTGACACATGGTTCCAAAGATTTTTGATGTATTTTTACCCCTTCCTGGTTTCTGAAATGATGTATTCACGTTGAGCAGACAATACCACCAAACACAATAACGTAAAGCTACTGCCACTGCTTACTTCACTCGCTACAAGCACAGGCAATGGTAAAATGTGAAGACTAAAGCTATGAACACTGAAGACAAAAGTTATCCCCACCCTGATGGAGAGACAAAGTGAAATAAAAACATCGCCATATTACAGTGGTACATCGAGGAGTTCAGGACAAGAAACACATTTTAAAATTACTGACTCCATTGTGCTACAAGGTGATACTGTCCACCATAAGGATGACTGGTTACTCTATCCCTAGTTACTGATCAGCAACCAATTGCAGCTGAAATTGATGTGAGTCAAAAGATCACTGTATTCTCTCCATACTTGCCTTCACAAGATTTTATAGCATCTGAGTCACTGATCTTATCGAACAATTCTCTTGGGCATTCTTCCTACTGGAGGCTTCAGTTCCCATAACGTGTTGTGAGTTTCAAACTCTACTTGATCGACTTTTCGAGGTTCTCTTGAAGTCTCATGAACTGGATATTCTTCGAATATGTCTCTTTCTGCCCTTTGGCCCTCATTCAGTGGGGACTTACTGATGACCTTCGTTCCAGTGACCACTTCCCACTCTGAATCTACCTACAAGATGAAGCAACCCTTGACGACAAGCCTCTAAGATGGAGAATCAATAGAGAAAATTGGACATTGTTCAGCCAGGTGGCTGTGCTTGAATGGCGAGGCAGCCTCCAGGAATGGGTAGATGACATTACACATCAATCTGCTGAGCCACCGACTTATGCATCCCAAGGTCGTCAGCTCTTCTTAGAAGGTGGATGGGAATGGGTGGATGACATTACACATGTGATCCACCATGCCACCGACTTATCTGTCCCAAAGTCTTCAAGCCTGTATGTTGGCAGACCGATGAGTACTCAGTACACATGAAAGGTGATATAATGTGCTGTAACTGCATGGGAATTTGCCTATTACCTACATCAGGGGTTCCAAAGCTTTTACTCTAGGAGAACAGTTTGAGAAACCTGGTATATTTTGAACATCAATAAAATTTCAAAACAGGAGAAACTTGGTTTATTCCATGATAAATCATAACTGATAACACAGAAATCATAAAAAATTAAAAAAATAGTATCAT